>NC_135504.1:41835073-42133266 GCF_052857255.1 Amblyomma americanum
CGTTGCTGTCAAGCAACGCTGCTGTACCTCCTCACGGGCCTCAGTGCTATTGCACTCACTTTATCCGGTCCAGCTGTGGTTTTCTCGTCCTCTGAGCGCAAAATAAATACTGCCTCTTCCCTTTCATCATGAATGATAACTACCGGCGCACGTTATTTTAGCACGCCTTGGAAGATACTGAATGAGCTAGGCACGTTTATCTGCAACATACACTCTGCATGGCCTAGAAATGCCTGCCCGCAAGAACTCTTGAATCTTTGAGCAGACTCGTCTGTACTTCCATAGGCCTGACAGGCCGCTCCTCGCGGAGAACGAACCCACGTTAAGGCCGTGCAGTGCAAGCGACCTAAAAAGCACAAGAGCTAAAAAAGAGACAACAGGGCTCGTCGCTGTACAGTTTGACTTTTTAATACTATGAGGAATTAAAAGGAGACGCATGAGGTAGAACACTATCAACAGTTCACACAGCAAAACCACTCTGCAAGCTGCGAGAAAGCTTTCATATCACTTCGCGATAAAATGCAGCACAGCGGTAACGCGTGCCAGCTGAGAAAATGTTGACACCACGCAAAATATGAAAAGATGAAATGACATGCATCGTTCGCACACCGGAGGCATACGCCCCCTCGTCAAAAACTAAAACGACAAGACATTGAATCAGCATAGTTGGTAAAAGCCAGATATGTGCTCGGCGATGTGTGACGACCAGGGCCATAGATGGACGATGTCACGAGATATCACACGCGATAAATAAATGAACCATGGTCCGGCCACTGGTACAGTAGGGCAGATGGTGACGCTAACGATACAACAACTACACTTCGTACAAAAAGAACGCAGTAAAACTGGTACAGCGCTGACAACCAAAATTCCTCATGAACCGAGTGAAGGTGAATGCATGTAGGAATCCCTGCAGCCATGTGTCGCGAGAGACGTCAAGTTGTACCGAAAGTAAAGCGCACCGCTATTTGCAGTTGCACGCAGATTGGTGCTACGTATGCAAATCTGCGTGTTGGGGCTGCACATCTAGATCAACATGCTTTTCCCCTGGATGGCTGCACTGCCAAAGCGTAGATTTTTTAGTGACGCGGCTTTTTCAATCCGATGAACGTCGTCATAGTGCAGTCTGGTGTGCACGGTGCATTCGAAAGAAAGGCGCCTTCCACGATGTCACACCTTTCACCCAGGCAGCTGAGTGGCCAACATCGAATCCAAGTCACACGGTGCTCATATTGATCACACAAGTAGTGCGCATGGACAGTTTCTAGCAGCGGTAGCCGCCGTGACAGCTCACAAATAGACTTCTGAGCGCAGCCACTTGAGTCGACGTTGGAAACGATGCATAGTGTCTGCAGACGTAACATGCCGGTGGTGCCGAGTTCGCTGCAGATCGCACTCAGGGCCACGTTTGGAGCCCACAGGGTCAGAGAACGCAAGTGCTCACTCGAATTGAAACATGCGTTGAACGATCGGCCATCGGAGAGAGTCAGGCTTGTCTCAGGCCAAGACAGACGCAGACGCACCAAGTTACACTCATCCAAGAACCTGTAGCACCGGAGACCGTAGAGAGAAAACAGCGTAAGCCTTTGCAGCCTTGTTCCACGGTGCAAAGCGGAGACCGTGTCTCTGTTTATACCAGTAAAGTGCAGAGAACACACAGGGCATTCCGAACAAGCAGAGCTCTTGACGTGGGGGCCGCGCACGTCAAGCTCTTCAAGCATTGCACAGGAAGCGGCGAGGTGTTGGAGAGATGCGCTCGTCTGCAGGCTACACTGCGAAAGGGCGATGGCTCTCAGCAGAGTAAGGGCATCTGAAGGGAATATCTGGCACAGCTCCGTTCCAAACTCGAAATGAATCAAGCTCAGGTTGAGCTCAGTCAGGTTCTTGCATGAGCGGAGAAACATGTTCCAGGTCGAATAGCACGCCGGCTTGACATAATGGCTCGGAGTGCCAACACACGTCTGCTCAGAGGGGGGAAGCAAGACGAACGTCAGCGACCGCAGCCGCTGCAACCACGGTCGATGGCCCACTTCTGCTAGCTGCGCTGGTTCATGGGGGCAACATTCGGCGCATAAGATAACCTCCTCTTCCGGAATTGCTACTGCCGAAGCGATAACGTCCTTGAGGATTACGCACGTGCAAGAGACAACTGGTTGCATGCGATAAGTGACGTTGCCGAAAACTGCAGATGTGAGAGACTGGTGCGGGAGTGGCAATCGAAGTTCCAGTGCCATCGCGAGTGACCATCCGACCTTTTCCGAGAACCCCTGGCTAGTGTAGGCGAAGCTTTGTAGCATACAGTCGGGATCATTCAGGTTCCAGCAGGCGTCTAGCACGTCATGATTGTCGAGTACGTCATGATTGTCAGTGAGGAGTGCGTGGACGTGTAGGTGTTCCAGGTTGACGCAGCGTTTCAGGAATCTCTTGAGGAGGTTACAGCTTGCAAAGTCGTCGTCGACTTCTACGTACATGTGGCGTAATTTCGGCAAAACGACACTCACCGAGGCGCAGATATCGTCAAACCCTTCTCCACAGATTTGCTCATCAAAAAGGGACCACTCCAGCCGGATGAGCCGGGACATCGATGTAGTGAGGATGTCGAAAAGGCGCCCTGGACTTACAATGCAGTTGACGCAGTACAGCTCCGTCAAGTTCACGCATACAGATAGTGCCTCGAATACCTTATCAGAGACAGCCATCAAGCAACCGGTGAGACGCAGAGTCCGGACAGAACGGGCATCACAACGCTGTAGGTGGCGTAGCAGGGCAGACGCCTCCGAGTGACGACTCAACGTAGCCGTTCGGCTAACGGTCGGCATGTCCCAAACATACCAGTGGACCACACCGCTCTCTTGCAAGGCTCGAAGTGTCTCGACGTCGAGGTAAACCACAATGCACAGCCAAACATCGACGGGAAGAAAGAAGTATTCCGGACTGAATGAAGACTCTGCCATCTTCTCTCAGAAGCAGCACGTCGAACACTCTTGCAACGAGGATAGCTGGCCGGATCTGAAACTGTTGCTCCTGCGCCCGCAAATGGGTGGGGAATGCTGTAAGTGCACTGAGCTTCGATTGCAGGGTGCTTCTAAGAACGGAAGTAGCGCAACGCACGTATTTATGGAGGAGATTTCTGTGGCTTGCCTTAGTTTGATAATGCGTGGAAAGGGTTGGCCTCATAATCTGGCAGCGATAATCTTTCAATCACAAGGAAGAACCCTTGTCCCACTTGCGAAGAGATCTGATTGTAGCAGCCATGATAACGTAATCTGACGGCGCTTCCTTAGTGCTTGCATTCATGTCGGAAATGAAACATCATTTCTGCACACTTTGAAAAGTAACGCGCAAGATCGCGAGCATGCGACCACACAAAGCCGGATCTGTTGCGCATTCTGCAGACCGCCGTTTCCTGTCTGCTTCGCAAGGCTTTCTCGTTGTAGCATCAACACGTGTGCGCTTGAAGCCACGCTTGTCGTCCAGTGAACCAACATGCTTCCTCACCAGGCATCCTCTGTACTGATTTGAATCGGCGCCCGCGGCTTCCAGTGATGGCAGCAATCGGATTGGAATGGTGGTGGGCACCACGCCCACCCAAAAAAAATCTGCCGAGCCCTTCTTTCAGTGTCTGACGAGCAGATTTCCTTCAGGAACAAAGGCCCTAAATCTCTTATTTCCTACATGCAGTTTGCTGATAGATAAATTGCGGAGCTGTCGGCGAGCGCTTGTCCTGTGTTTTCTACCCTTGAGGTGCCCGTTTTCCGCGCTGTAATCTTTTAAATATGTATCACCAACTCGCCCGCCTTGCTATCGTATTGAGCTTTAGCGGGAACTGCTATGAAGGCACCACGCCAGTCAAAAAATGGTTAACGCGTTGACTTAAGGTAAAAAGAGTAGGATAACTTTTCCCTCTAGCTGATGCTCCTTTAGTGGCTGTCACTAGTAATAGCGCATCGCTCACAATGATCTGACACCGACACTGGAACTACCGGGCGCCTCACATCCGAGTGGTCCAGGCACTGCATTCGTGTGCGCCCTGTATTTTCTCTGCCGTCCGCGGGCGTAATTACTGCAAGGAGAACGCAGAGGGTGGCTTTAGTGCGGTACGTTCCGATTAAACAAAACCTTCCTCTTACGCCATTCTAAGCTCGACCACCTTGGTAGCTCACTAGTAATGGTGCTCAGCTGCTTTTATTTATTGGCCGGCCGCGGTGTCACAGCACACATATTGCCGAAATCGGCGAGTGGGGGCTCTTTGCTAGCGAACTGAACTTAAGCCTTGATGGAGCAAGTACGTGAACTTCGGAGTCCCTCATTCAAGAACAGGTATGCTGGGCGACGGCCAACCGCAGATGAAGCCGGGCGCTGGAAACGTGAATTGCTGACAGCGTCGCTCATCTTATTCTGACACGCGCCGTACGGGATGACAATGTCGCGAGCACTCTCTTCTTCTCGCGAAACCGCTTGGCCTTCTTCATCATCACCATAATTCTACCGAGTTGAGTTTTCTGCCCCATAGTGGCATTTTTTGGCCTTTCTTCGAATTTTGACACTTCACAGATGTTTCTAAAAGTCGACATTCCATCTTCTTATCATCCTTGGATGAGCTCTATCAAACTTTGATGTCCAAATGGTGAATTGAGTTATCACTATTAGCCCAGCTGATAACACTAGAAGGCTGTTACAGCCCCTTATATCCCCCTGCAGCGGCCAGCCTACAACTCCGCAGAGGCTGAAAGAAACAGCCCAGAATATAGCACGCAGGCTGTAGGCTAGGCTACGTCATGTGAGTTAATTTTTTCTCGCGCATGACTTCAAGACACCCAAGTGCTGTTGCAGTTCTTTCTGCACGATGTATGAATAAGCGCTGTGAGGCCCGCTTTTCGTTTTCATTTTCCACCACTGCATTCCTTTTAAGTTTGCTTCCATGAAATTCCTTGTTAATATGGTAATTCTGAGAAAACAATGGACTGCTATGAGCTGCTGCACGTCTTTCTATTGTTAGGTTTGGTTTTATAGGTTTGCTTATATAGTCTATGAGGGGCGTCGCAGTGCATGGAAGGCGGCGGATAATTTCGCCCACCTGGGGTTCTTTATGTGCATTGACATCGCAAAGCCCGCAGGCCTCCAGCATTTCGCCTCCGTGGAAATGCGACCGCCGCGGCTGGGATCGAACCCGCGTCTTTTGGGTCAGCAGCCAAGCACCATTAACACTGAGTCAGCAAAGCGGCTGCGATTGGGTATTTCGATAGTCTACTCCTGCTACGCGCTGCAAAATATGACTTGAAAAATGCATGCCTGCGCTCTCACTGACTATGTAATTGTGGAGTGCACAGAAGATCAATAGTGTGCCCCAGGCATTTAGAACTGTGGCTGTAATTATGGATATTCAACGCGACATTCCATGAGGTAGTAAATACGTAAACAGAGCGATGAGCGGGCTCGGGTTGCCGCTGAAACTTCGTACGTCACGTCGATAGTATGGCGGAAAACACAGTAATGACCGAAGTATCGGCGCAGTAATTGTCTGCCCTTCAGGTGGCACGACGTACCGAATGGCACATGAATGTGTGTGTTGTGTGCGGCCCAGCGTGTATATTCACCGGTTGCGTGTCTACCTTTCTCTTCGTTGGGTTACATGCTTTCCTGCTGTGTTAAGGATGGTTGTGATGGTGAAAAGCATTTATTCGAGATATTGCAACGAATTTTACGTGCCACTCAATCGTGGACAGAATAACTACTTCTGGCTGCCGAGTGGCCGCAAGCAAGATGGCGAAGCACTTCTGCTTCCTCCACTTATGCACTTGAGGTTCCTCTTCTTCTGAGCTGCATCACTGCTCCCTGCTCTGCAGCATCGCCTCGATGCGGCCTGCTTTCACAGTTGGAGAACGGGGTTAGAAGCGCAAGGTTAAACACAGGTATCACGACACGGAGCCAGTACACTCAGCTTCAAGTACAATCAGAAAGACGGTCATGGTACAGCTTCATACGAACGACGTGCACAACATCCGGACGCGGTGGTCTGCACAATGAGCGGGCTGGGGTTGCCGGTGAAACTTCGTACGTCACGTCGCTAATACGGCGGAGAACACGGTAGTTACCGAAGTCTAGGCGCAGTAATTTTTCAGACACCCCATGGCGACGAACTAGTATCCGAACCCACACATGGTCACCCGGCTCGTACATAACAAATTGCGGTCCGAGGTTGTAACGTTCAGCGTCTACGTGCTGCTTGCGGTAGATTCGCTGCCAGGGCTAGTGGACGTGCTACACCAGCCCGCTGTACGAAAATGGCGACGTCAAATGAGGCTCTCGGTCACACTGAGTTCGACGGGCTACATGGCGTCCAAAACTAGACGACGGATACACGCTGGAAGGGCGTGAGCCATGTTGTCTCCTGCAGGGCCGTATTGTAAGCGAATGTTAAGTAAAGGAGAATTTGTTGCCACGTTTTATGCTCCATATCCCCATACATGGACAGCATGTCACCCAGGGTTCTGTTAGGACGTTCCACAAAGCCATTTCTCTGTGGGTGTTGCGCCGTAGTGCGCCTATGGCTGGTGTGTGTCATATCTAGGACTGCTCGAGCCAAGCGGGCTGTGAAGAAAGCGCTATGGTCAGTAATGATAACCAGAGGGGCGCCATGACGCAGTACTGTGTTGTGTACAAAACACGCGGCTACTTTGACAGCCGTTTCGCTTGCAAGCGCCGGAGTTTCAGCGTAACGCTTCCAATAATCCGTCGTGACAGCAATCCAACGTTTCCCAGCGGTTTACTTCGGGAAAGGGCCGAATAGGTTCATTCCCATTTGTTGGATAGGCGTCTTCGGAGGTGGTATGGGGTGATGAAATCCGGTGGGCTTGGAGGGTGGAGACTTACGGCATTGGCAGTCGCGAGAGGTTTTGATGTTTGTCTGCAATGATAGAAGTAATCTGGGCCAGTAGATCCTTGCTAAGGTACAACCCACACCCAAGTAGCCGGCAGATGGTTCGTCGTGGCTGTGACGGGACTACGAGCAGAAATGCTCCGGTATTTCTCTCGAAGTTGCGCTTGTAGAGGACGCCGTTTTGCAGAGTGAAACATTGCTGCCCACGAAGGAAAACACGTTGACCATCGCAGACTTCCAGGCGCGCGATGAGGGGCGCTAACTTCGGGTCCACCCATTGAAGTTGCGCCATCTCGGTTGTGCTAACACCAAGGAAAGGGAAGTCTTTACTGATTTCTGAGGAAGCCAGGTCCACTGTTGCGCGTGATAGGCAATCCGCATCTTGGTACTTCCGCCTAGACTTGTACCAGGCCGTAACGTCGTACTCCTGTGAATGGAGGCTCCGAGTCGCCAACCACCCAGATGGGTCCTTTAGGCTCGCCAGCCAGCCTGCGCGCCTTCCAGCAGGGATAACTAGATGATCCCTAGCAGGGCGAATGCTAGGCCCCGACCACCGCGTCAAAACTTTCTTGAGTTCTAGGGCAAGGCACTCGACAGAATAATCAGCACCAGTATCCGTCAAAGCGGTCACGTCGACTCCATCAATTATAACGCACAGATAGGAAGTAGCGCGTCCGATGCTGTCACTACTCGCTCTTGGAGAAACATCGTCCCGTCGTCATGGCGTAAGAGGATCTTCATAAGTCCCGACATCAGCGGCCGTACCACCAGAGGCCGCTGGAATCAGTTTTCCCGACGTTGGCTGGGAGATCGGCGTCCGGAGTAGCCTGCGGCCTGATGGGGGCTTGGAGACCGGTAGCGCATCGGCCTCTCGGTGACCTAACTTGATGTGAGTCTGGCGCGACGACAGGTGAGATGCTATTTCAAGCGGTCGTTCTCCCTTTTATGGGCACGGGTCGTCCAGTGCGAAACCACGCCGGCCCACCCGGTGGTATGGGCACACCCTGCAGAGGTAACCCACCTCGCCACAGTGATAGCACAGGGGCCGACGATACAGGGCACGCCACACTTTCCTCTTTCGCGGTCGATGATAGGCTGGCGGAGCGTTGTCACGAGGCGAGCTCGGCGGGCGCGCTGCTTAGTCGCGGCAGTGAGGTCATAACCAGAGGCCTGACGTAGACGGACACATACTTGGGCCTTGCATCAACCCGACGAGGAACCTCAGAAATTTAGTGCTGTTGTGCTGCCAGGCGCACCTCGTGCCAGACTACTCAGGGCGGGAAATAGAGCGTATCGCACGGCATCCCGAACGCCAGTTGTCACGGCAGCTGGTTCCTCCGAAGACCGAGGCTATATTTCCCTTGATGCAGCTGGAAGGGGTCCGCATTCAGGTGACGCTCCACGAAGGCGGCGACCGCGGCACTGGTGGTCCGGGGTGACATCCGTGCTGGTCGGAAGCTTACGCGGGTCTGGAAGCGTACCCGGCTCCCCCACCAGATTTGTCACGAATATTTTGCGTCACACAATCGGGGTCAGAACTACTCCAGGCTGCCGACCGGCCGCAAGCAACATGGCGAAGCACTTCTCCTTCCTCCACTTGTGCACTTTAGCTGCCTCTACTTCTGAGCTCTGTCAATATATACAGAAAGTTGTTCGGATGCTTCCTCTAGTAGGAAGCCTGCTTACATACTAGGTGGAGTCCCTACTCCGGAAACACATTGGTAGAAGTCGCTCTCCGGGCCCCGTGGACCAAGGCCCGCTTAACGTAGAGCTCCGAGCAGCCGAGCAGGGCCGCCTCTAAGTCTTCTGGGCTGGGGTAGGGGGTTGGAGAAAGGGCTATGTTTTGCTAGCAGGTCCACACCATGTGGTAGGTATCATCCACGTTCCCGCAGTGCGAGCGCCGGCTAATGATCACCTGGTCGAAGTGTTTCGTTATAGATGGGCATACAAGCCCACAGTAGGCCTCGTAGGAATCCGGCTCCTGTGCCAGCAAAACCTCGGTAAACCTGCCTGATAAAGAGTATTTATATCTAGATTGCATGATGTCCCGTACACGGCTGCGCACAAGTGTTGCGAGATGATCGGTTGTCATGTTACAATGTGATTACGAAAATTCTATACATGTGACGCACTGTTGTAATAAACCAGTTGAAGTTCCGCGCTCTGTCCTGTTGGTTTCTTCCTCGTCCCTTGGCTTTTTTTCGCGGTTGCAAGATGCATTCTACTAAACGTCACCAACTAGCCCGTTTCTCTCCACTATATTAGTTCGCAAGCACCCTGAGGTTTTCCCTTCCATGTTCACTTTGTGATCAAAATTGGCTCTTGACAGCCAAGTCATCCGGCACAAATTGCACAAGTGAATCTAAAGTAACACTCAAACGCTCAAAGCGGCACACTGCTCTTAGAACACTAGAGTAGGAAGGGGGAGGGGTCAAGATATTACAGCAATGACGTCATTTCTAGTCTGCCATTAATTATGACAACAAACCCTGTGTGCCAACGCCGCAGAAACCCCTCCTCGCCTTCTGTTGCTGACTGGTCAGATAATTATCCCAAATAAGTAAGTATCCCAGCAAGGCACCGCTGGAGCCACAAAACAGATATATTTGCGGCCAACACTAGGACAGAAAAATGGCCACGTGAACACCTGGCTCCGCGGCCACTGCGAACTTGAAACACACTTTGGATGAGGCGCCTCATAATTCAAGCAAACACACAAAAAATACGTGTTCAAGAGTTTCTTCGGCGCCACACTTTGCGCACTGCTCATATAATGCACGTTGTTGTGCAGTAACGTTGCTGCACTCCCTCGCGAGCTTGCACTCACTCCCTCCATCCCATCAAGCTGTGCTTTGGTCGTCCACTGAAAGCTGAATAAATACTACGTCTTCACTTTCATCAGGAATGATTCTTGCCAGTTCATGCTATTTCAATACGACTGGGAAGATACTGAGTAAGCTAGACAGGTTTATGTGCTATATTAGCGCCGAACAGCCCACAAACTCCTGCTCGCAAGTACTTTTCAATCTTTGTGCAGTATCGTCTGTACGCCCATAAGCGAGACAGATCGATACTCTCGGGGGTCAAACTGGCGACAAGACCGTGCCCTGTCAGCAAACAAAAAAGCACAAGTTCTATAAAAGAAACAACTCAGCTCGTTTCAGTATACTGTGAGTCTTTAATAGAATGAGTAATAAAATTCGAACCGACGAAGTAAAGAAGGATGACAGTTCAAACAGTAAAAACAACTCTGCAAGGCTCGAGACAGCTTGTAAGTCTCTTAGCGGTAGAATACGATACTCCGCCAAAGTATGCAACGAGAACGGATGTTGACACTGAGCTAACTATGAAACGAAGAAATGGCATGAAGTTCGCACACCGGAGGAATAGGCCCCCTTCTTCAAAAACGAAAACCACAAGAGCTTGCAACAATATGGTTCATAAAAGCCACGTCTGATAAAAATGCGCTCGGCGATGTTTAACAACCAGCCCAAAGTGGCACGAAGTACCAAGAGATGACATGCGAAAAATGAGTGAAGCATGGTCCGCCCACTGGCATGGTAAGAAAGATGGTGACGCTAATGATACAACTACTACACCTCGTACAGAAAGAACGCACTAAAACCAGAGCAGCGGTGACAACCGAAATCCCTCATTCATCGAGAGAAGGTGAGGGCATATAGGAACCGTTGCAGCCATATCATTTCAGCGACGTCAACTTATGCGGAAAGTAAACCGCACCGCTGTTCGCAGTTACATGCATCTGGAAATCTGCATGATATGGCTGAACAAGTAGCTCAGTCTGTTTTTGTTTTTTGCCCCAGTACGCCAGGAATGTCAAGGAGTGCTGTTTTTTAGTGGCGCGGCTTTTTCAATGCGATGAATGTCGCCATAGAGCAATCTGGTGAGCACTGTGCATTTGGAACACAGGCACGGTCCCCGATGTCCCGTCTTTCACCCGGGAAGCTGAGTGGCCAAAATCGAATCCAAGTAACACGGCGCTCAAAGTAGTCAGCATCCAAATAGTGCGCATGCACAGATTCTAGCAGCGGTAGCCGCCTTGAGAGCTCAGAAATCGATTCCTGAGCGCCTCCACTTGGCTCGAGATCGCAAAGTATACACACGGTCCGCAGACGCCATACCCCTGCGCATCCGAGTTCCCTGCAGATCGCCCTCAGGGCCACGTTTGTACTACACAGGGTCAGTGACCGCAAGTGCTCACTCGTACTGAACCATGCGATAAAAGATCGTCCATCGCAGCAAGTCAAGCTCTTCTCTGGCCAGGACAGGCGAAGGTGCACCAAGTTGCACTCATTCAAGAATCTGTAGCACCATAGACAGTAGAAAGAAAACAGCGTAAGCCTCTGGAGCCTTGTCCCACGATGCAAAGCGGATATAGTGTGTTTGTTGATAGCAGCAAAGTTCAGAGAACACACAGGGCATTCCAAGCAGGGAGAGCTCACGTCTGCTCCGCCGCGCACATCAAGCTCTTCCAGCATTGCGCAGGAAGCCGCGAGGTGGTCGAAAGACGCGTTCGTCTACAGGCTGCACTGCTGAAGAGCGATGGCTCGCAACAGACAAAGGGCTTGTGATGGTAATATGTGGCACAACTCTGTTCCACGCTCAAAATGAACCAAATTCAGGTTGAGCTCGGTCAGGGTGTTGCATGAGCGGAGAAACATGCTCAAAGGCGAAGAGCACGCCGGGCTGACGTAATGACTCCGACGGCTTACGTCCAACCACGTCGAGGAGGGAAGCAAAACGAACGTCAGCGACTGCAGCCGCTGACACCACGGTCGACCGGCCACTTTTGCCAGCTGCTGTGGAGCGTCGCGGCAGCATTCGGCGCAGAAGATCCGCTGCTCTTCCGGAATTGCTAGCTTTGCAGAAGAGACAACTGCCTTCAGGCTTACGCATGTGCAAGAGACAACCGGGTACATGCGATAAGTGACGTTTCCAAACACTGCACAGGTCAGGCAAAGGGCTGGCAACGGCGCGCGAACTTCCTGCGCCATCGCGAGAAACCCTTGGAAATTTCCCGGCAACCCCTTTCTAGTGTAGGAGAAGCTTTCCAGCGTATAGTGACGATCAACTAGGTTACAGCAAACGGCTATCGGGTCCGAGCTCTCTCCGTTGAGCGCGTGGACATGTAGGTGTTGCAGGCTTACGCAACTTTTCTGAATTCTCTTTAGGAGGTCACAGCTTGCCCAGTGGTCACCGATTTCTACGTACATGTGGCGTAACTTCGGCACAACATGTTGCTCGTAGGCAGCGATCTCGTCAAATCGCTCCCCGTAGGCTTGCTGATAAAAAGCGACCATTCAAGCCGGATTAGGTCGGACAACGATGTGGTGAGGATGATGAACAGGCGCCGAGGACTTATAAGGCAGTTCACGCAGTGCAGCTCCGACAAGTGTACGCACGCAGATAGTGCCTGGAATACCTTTTGAGGGCAGCCATCAAGCAGCCTGTAAGACGCAGACTCCTGACAGAACGTGGATCATAATGCAGCAGGTAGCGAAGCAGGACAGACGGCTCAACCTAACCGTTCGGCTAAAGTCGGCACGACCCAAACATCCCAAGGAACCACACCACTCTCTTGAAGGGCTTGCAATGACTCGACGTCAAGGTAAGCCGCAGTTATCAGCCAAACATTGGTGGGCAAAAAGAAGTATTCCGGCTCGGACGAGGATTCAGCCATCTTCTCCCAGAAGCAGCACTTCAAACACAGATGTGACCAGAATAGCTTGCCGTGTCCGAATCTTTGTCGCCTGCGCCCGCAGCCACCCTGTAGAACGCTTTAAGTATGTTGTACTACGTGCTTAGACTGCATGACACTTTTCTGTCAGCAAGTAGCGCAATACCGGTATTTATGGCGGGGACATCAGCGGTTAGCATGTGTTGCTGATAGTTTCCCAGAAGGGAGTGGCCTCATAATCTGGCAACGATGATCTTTGAAAAACTGCGTACATCGCGCTCCCTAGTTGCGAAGGATCTGCTGGTGGCAGCGTCGATAACGTACGTTGACGTCGCTCGCTTATCAAAGTGTGTTTTCTGCACTCGTAATATAAAACACAGTGACAATACATTTGTGAAAATCTAAAGTAACAGAACCAGTCACACGCATGTGGTCATGGAAGGCGGAATATGTTGCTCATTCTGCAGACCGCCTTCTGTCTGCTTCGGTCGGTTCGCACGATACAGCATCGACGCGTGCGTGCTTGAATGCCACATATGTCTTCCAGCCAGCGAACGCGTTCGCGGGCAGTTGGCGCGCAGATTTCCTTCGGCTCGAGCGGCTGGCAGTGACGGCTCGCACTTCGCCGAAAATCTGCCCAGTGCTTCCTTGAGTGTCTATCGAGTTGATTTCATAAGCTAACAAATGCCTCACACGTGCAGTCAGATTTCTTTCATGGCATCTGCAAAAATGTCGTCGTTATTTGGCGAGAAGTGGTACGAAGGCATCACGCTAGTAAAATATTTTAGCACCCCCTTTCCCTCTTGGTACCCCACTACAAACATGAATCCACTATTTCTGTCGGTTTTCTTTAATTTTACTTTATTTCGTCGCCACTCAGAATGTTGTACACTCTACCGTTAATCAACTGCGCTGTGTGGCGCCTGCCCAAGCCCATGCCCAAGCTGATTTCAAAGGACAACAGAATCTCTCACTCTAGCTGAGGCCTCTCTATGTTGCTGTCATCTATAATACTGTATCCCAGAGTGATCGGGCATTGACAATGGACCTACAGGCGGCGAAATTCAGACAGGTGGCCGAGGCACTGGATTCGCCTGTGGGTTTACATGAGCCCGACAAGAGTCCAGTAGTCTGACGGGATAAAAACCGGTTGTCGGTTTCATGTACACGCTAGGCGATCGAGCTATGTGGCCGTCGAGTCGAGCTGGGCCAGCCCGACTGCAGGGGATGAGTTCACTCGGCCCGACCTAAATGGAAGAAGAATGTATACGCTGCCGATTTGGCTTAGCACTTCCTCTCTGGTCTGACGGCGCTGCCTAAGTCTTGGTGTTCTTCCTCTTCTTCTAGCGTCCGCGAGTGGTTTGCTTGCTCGACGCTAGGCGTAGCGGCTATCTCTGTCTGTCAGAAAACAGGTTCATATAAACGCGGTAGGGTCGGGCTTGGTCAGCATATCTGGAGAAGTCTTCCGATATCTACCACAAGGTGTGGGCCTGCCCCTCCAGCTCTGCAATCCCCCCTTCACCCTAACCCCTCCCGAAGAACTGGGAGCTGACCCCTCTCGGCTGCTCTCACCTACAAACCCAAAAGACTGAGCGCGCCCTCGCGGCGGCCGACGACACATATGGTCCCATACTAGGGACCCCACCTAGTGCTTGTTAGGGCCGGTCTCTTAAGAGTCGGTCCAATCATAACTTCCTGCGATTTTTTTTTCTAGGCAATTAAAGTCTTTCACCACCACCACATCTGGTGCGGCCCAAGTCGACCTGCAACGAAGGGCTCATGTATACGAGGCTTGTGTGAGGCCCGTGTGTGCGCTGCTGTCCGCAGGCGACATTACCCAGTAGAACTCAGAGGGTGGAGGGTGGCTTTCCTGTGGTGCGATAAAACTAAACCAGACCTTCCTCTTAACCCATGCTAAACTTGGAGATGAACTGCAAATCATGATCAATGAGTTAGATAGACAGAGCAGTACGGTGGATCTAAAAATAAACAGGCAGAAAACCAAAGTAATGTTCATCTGTCTAGCAAGAGAACAGCAGTTCATTATTGGCAACAAGGTACTGGAAGGGGTAAAGGAAACCGTCTACTTAGGGCAGGTAGTGACTGTTGATACGGATCATGACAGGGAAATAACTAGAAGGATAAGAATGTGGTGGAGCGCATATGGCAGATTCTCTCACATCATCAATAGCAGGTTACCAATATCACTCAAAAGAAAAGTGTACAACAGCTGTATCTTACCGGTACTCACCTACGGGGCAGAAACGTGGGGGCTAATGAAAAGGGTTCAGCTTAAGTTAAAGGGAAGCTGAAACGGTTTTCAAATCGCATGAAACGCTGTGGTCGGGAAGAAAGGACCTTGAAAATCATGTGTGTAAATTTTTTCTCGATTCTGTCCGCAAACAGAGCTGCAATCGCTTCTTAAAAACCCTCCGCCGGCACACCCTCGTCTCTTCCGGAAGCGCCGGGTGTGGGGACGGCAGAGAGGGGGAACTGGCGGTAGTGACGCCTTTCACGGAGAGTCGACCGGCCGTCCGGCTGCGCTTGCTCCGCTGCGGCCAGCGCTTTGGCGAACGACAGATGAACGCAACCTTCTGCCAGTGCCGTTTGCTTTCTCTCGTTCCAGCGTTCTGTGTAATGCTTGAAGCCTGTATATAAACCAGTTCTGGTATGGTACTCCTTTCGAACAGCGCTCAGCTCACAGCTTGGTAGAATCCGTCGGTTGTTCTCCCCAGCCTCTTCCACGTTAACCAGACAATCTGGTGGTACGCAGCATGCCGAAACTGCCTGCACAAAATATGTGCTGCAATAATTCTATTTTCGTTATATTACCTTCTTACCTGTTTGTAAACTCTGCCTTTTCCAGCTGGTTCACATCCACGCCGATTTAAGGCCACTTCCAGCAATGCTTTACTGAGGCACACAGTCTTGAACTTTTTTGAGCTCGTTACGCAGTGTGAGCCTTTTTGCTTTTTCCTGATTGCTTGCGCCTCATGGCAGCACAAGCAATTCTCTTAATTTTTCATCAGCGTGCAGCACATGCAGCTGCACCTAACTGAACAAAAAACCGATTATATAAGCCCAGTATACCTGAGCAAAGCAAACATTTTCATTCATGAGCGCTTGGTCATGGCTGACGATCGACAATGGCGTCAGAATTCATACAAATATGTCCTTGAGTCAGAACGGCAAAGTTGTCGATCAGCGGTACGCATATATCTGCCACAAGTAATTCTGCTCGTTATCTCGATACACTACAGCAGCAACTATATCTCGCAGCACACTAGTTTTGATGAGCAGCACTGAGAGCAACGAAATTTCCGGCTTGCAGGCGCCGCCATGCGGTCGCTTCTCTATTGCTTAGCTTCTTATCAGGCGGTGGCACCAGTTTTGTGTTTAGTCTGTAGTTCTCAACGATTTCGGAATAGGTTTGCGCGCGCTCGTCCAGATTCCGACCGTCCGGCGTTTCCGCAGTACCCGGAAACAAAGAATATGGGAATGCGCTGACTACACCGGAGTCGACGAAGATATTGATAGCAGAGAAAGCTGGGAAGCCCTGCTGCGCAGCGAAGAACCCGCTCGGCTGAAACAAGCCAATCCGCCTGGCGGCTGATGCCGCGAAGAGACAAAATCTCTTTGTTAGCCTTTAGTCACGGAGGCTTCGGCCCCCGCCCTCCACGCCTGCGTGGCGTGGGCGGTGAGTAGTAAGGGGTCTCCATTTCGGGTGGAAATAAAAGCTGTCATCCACCCATCCATCCAGTCGAGATTTCCAACACGTGAAGATGTCGCGACTTGACTTTCGCTGCCGGCGCACTCCGCGGCGTCGATCGTTGGTTCCGTCGTTTTCTGAAGCTGCTGATGGCTCGAACATGCATGGTGAAAGTCCAAACTGTTCAACACTGCTTGAATTATCCATAATTTCTAAAACGTAGTCCTTAAAAGCCCGCTGAAGCAACGCGCTACGCAGCAACGCCGTCGGTGCCGGTCGGAGATCCCCGTGGATGACGTCACGACGGTCCCGACCAATCGCGGGCAAGAGCGGCGTTCGCTCGGCGCCCTGAGGCTATGGGGCGCGTTTTCTTCTAAAAACAACTTGTTGCGTTTATTTCCGCTCTTTTTGAACGAGATATTCTGTTTCAGCGGACTAAAAGCTACAAAATGACGTAGAGAACTCATTTTTTTCGAAAAGTGCTTCAGCTTCCCTTTAAGGACAGCACAGAGAGCCATGGAAAGGAAATTGATAGCTGTAACGTTAAGAGACTGGAAGCGAGCAGTGTGGGTGAGGGAACAAACGCGTGTTAATGACATCCTATAGTCGAAATCAAGAGGAAGAAATGGATTTGGGCAGGGCATGTACTGCGAAGGCAAGACAACCGCTGGTCATTAAGGGTAACGGAGTGGATTCCAAGAGAAGGCAAGCGTAGCAGGGGGGAGGGGGCAGAAGGTTAGGTTGGCGGATGAGATTAGGAAGTATGCAGGCATAGGGTAGGCGCAGCTGGCAAAGGACAGGGTTAATTGGAAAGACATTAGAAGGGCCTTTGCCTGCAGTGGGTGTAGTCATTCTGGTAATGATGAAACTTGGAAATTGAACTCTTCGTGCATTTATTTCTTTTTTTCTCAGTGTTCGCGTAATATGAGCAATAGGAGAGGGTAGCAACGCACCATCTTAGTGATGGGGTACGCATCTTCTTTCAGCCGACAGCCTAAGGTGCGTAGTGATGGCTTTCACACCTTTATCGATTTCCATGCGATTATGCAGCACATCAGTTTAGCAAGCACCGCGCATTTCGCGGTGGTCATATGAAACATGAAATAAAGGGAGTGCATTATCGTGTGAAGTATATATATTTTTTGCCAATGTATTGAAATGATCCGACAAAGTGGAACGCAACAAATGGGACTATGCTTTCTTCTTGTATCTTCATCGCTGTCGTCCACGACTAAAAAAGTAGCATCCAGTATACGTGAACCCTCCGGAATTTCATGAAGGTAGTCATCCTAATTTTGAATTAGGTCTCGTTCTGTGTCTGCGATCACCAACGCTGAATAATTTGGTGCCCTAAGCTAAATACGGCACTCAGGTATTATCAATGGTTGTCAATTAGCGATCTACATCAGAAAAATGTTTTTCGCCAAAATCAAAGCGTGCTGTTTGTGGCAGTAAACTTCATCCAGATCTCTAACCGAACCAAATAGCAAACGTTTCTACCGTTAATTCGCTTAAAATTAGAAAATGTAAGTGTTTCTTGGCTCGGTTCCTTTTCAGGGCAATATACAAGTTCGGTTATGGTTTACAGTTAAATTCCGTTTCCGATCGACAGCATGACAAATTCGTAATACCGGTATCCCATCGTTCCTTGTGACACGAGAACTTCACCTACTGTCGGTGCGCCGAAGGAAGGTCGCTTCTCGCTCCCTCACCGCTGAATGACCACATAAAGGAAAACTATGCTATTCTATAAAATGCACTGCATCGTATATAGCCTAGATGCCCTTCGCACCTAATGGAACAACCTACACTTATCCATCATCTCTCCCGAACATCTTCCTTTGAATTATGGCGTGAAGCCACTGGATTCGGTGTCGGACTCGCTTATTCCAGCACTCTTCATTGCCTGGATTGCTCTGGTGCAGTAGCGCTATGCTGGCGACCACGTGTCCGTTGATTCGATCCTGGCCACGAAGGCAACATTACAAGGTAGGCAAACTGCCTGAGGAATAACGTAAGAGAAGCTCATATAGCTTAAATTGCAACATTAGGAACCGCCCCAGTGAGGTGTGCGTCGCAGTGACCGTGTCTCTCCGCAGTTAAAACTTAGAGTAAATCATTAATCAGTCACTTTACTGCAAGGTAGTGTACGAGAAAGTAGCCTGCCCCCAATACCAGCGTCACAATTTTTGGAGCAGTTGATGTGTAGCAAGCTCAAAATAATAGAAATAGACGAAGAGGTGAAGCACAACCCGAGAAGTGATCATAAGCATATTAGTCTACAGTTGCAAAATGTCATAACATCTTGCTTTCTCCTGATGGCATGGAGTTCGCTGGATGTGGCCTCCTTTTCTGTGGGCCTCGCTGCACCAAGACTTCTCCGCACATAGAAGGAAATTTTCATTAAGGAGAGAGATATACTGAGCTCTTGACGCATTACTTGGTGAAGGTGTTATCCACCTGACGACCCACCTAGGTGGACTACGGAGTCGCAGGTCTATGAACAGCTACGGGGGCGACTACCAACCGCAGATGAAGGCGGTCACTAGAAATGTGAAGGGTTTCGACACTGGGTAGGCAGCGCGGCCTTCTTGCTACCCTGCCACGCCGGTAGGTGGCAGTTAATGGTTGATCGCGAGAGGCTGGTCACCCAGTGAACGCTGCGGCCTATTTTACTAACCTCTACCGGCGAATCGTTATGTCAGATGTCAAAGGTCAAGCGGTGCTACACCATGGTGCATGGTGGACCAAATATGGTAGAGCTATAGACACACTACCTCTGGCACACTGGAAGGTCAACCGGCAGCATACGGCGACATCGCCTTTACCTAGCGTTGTGTAGCATTCGCTTCAAAAAATTTAAGTCACCGTTGCATATACAACGAAACAGACAAGCAAATTTAGTTGCGGTTTAACTACTGCTGAACCTGGTAACAGAGCGAAAGCTGTGGTGCATCGGGCATCTAGACGCCGTTTGGCATCTGCAACGTTGAGTGCGTTTCGCACAGTGGATGATAGGCAGCACGCCCACCCTGCCATCCTGGCAGTTGAATAAATAGTTTATTGGGAGAGGTTGCCCACGTGCCCAAAGAATGCTGCGCCCATTGCTGCCGTTCCGCGTTTCTGCCACAAAGTTGTCGATGCCAACGCATGCAGAGCCCATCTGTGACTACCGCCACGGAGCTTAAAGCGAGACTGCGGCGTTCACTGTCCCAGGGGGCCACTTGTGCGCCTTTCCTTTGTTTTCCAAGCTCTCGCTCTTTATCGGTGTCCGTACAGCTGCGTGTCGGCGACGTCACGTGGTTATGAAACGCACGCCGAACAAGCTATTTAAAGGCGCAGTAAAGCGCTAAGCCTGCCTGCTCACACTTTATGAACGTAGTCGCTTCGTGCTGCTTCGTGATGTAACCGATGCCACGCAGCTGGCAATTCTACCTCTGCATGGCTCAGCGTGCCCGGCGCCGCACCCCTTCTGATCTGCGCGCTAACTTCGTGAAGCCATTTGCCGTCCTACCGCGACCTGCGCTCCTCTTTAAGGCTATGACGCCATAGCTAATGGTTTAATGTCCATATATGCAGAATTGGTCTTTCTCTACTTAGCGTTCACATATACCTGGGAGTCCTCATACCACTCCTGGCGCAGTGGTTAAGCGGTGCACCAATGGCCCGGGATAGCGGGTGCTTCCACTGGTAGAATTTGTGCGATCCAGGTCGCTATTCCCCAGCCAGCGAATCATTAATTTAAGTGCCACCTGCCACGGTGAGCATTTAGCTCATTGTTCCATAGGCAGATTGTGATCGCGCCGCAAGGTCACGTGACCTAGGTGGCCCACCTGCCTCCTAGGTTCACTTGGGATCACCTGCCTAATGAATGCCCGTGGTATTTAGCTCATTACGCTCACAACGCCGACGCAGGATGTTCTTGTGAATGGGGCATTAATGCTATCGCGTTAATAAGTGTAATATACAGTCTAAAATGATCGCTTTTAGCTGGGAGGATGTAACAGTTAATTTTTTTTTCAGAATTGATAACTCTCGAATAGGAAGGTTTTCATACTCAAAAGTTTCTTTAAGATGTTTTTCTTTTTGGAGTCAAACATATTTGTAAGTTTTGTGAAAATTATATTTCATGACAAATTTTGCGAATCAGATTTGACAAGACGTAACACACGTTAAGGAAGCTCAGAAGAGTGGCGGATCGGGCTAGTTGATGCACGCCTGGCATTTTTCGAAAGCGCTCGTCCATGTCTGCTCCTTCTTTGTCCGTGTTGTTTTAGCGCTTTCGAATAAAGATTAAGGAATCTCTGTCAAATATAGTGTAATTGCATTCACAATTGACGTGTTTCATTAAGTTTGAACCTCATAGTTTCGGAACCAGAAAATTATAAGAACCCACAAAATACGGGCATTTTTCTACTGTAGGGAGAGACACGTACCGGCCCGTCCATTCCGCGTCTAGTTTCCCACCACCGCGGGAGAGACACGTCCCGGCCCGTCCATTCCTCGTCTAGTAGTTTCACACAACCGCACTACTCTCGCACGATTGCCGGCTGAACCAGAAGAACACCGTACCAAGCGAAACAGTGATACCATGTTTCCCACATCAGTCTCACAAACCGCGTACTCAAAGTATATAAGACAAGACACACCGGTCAGGAAATAAGATTCACGTTTTATTGCGTACTAGCACACAGCTTGAAAGCAGCCATTCTGCCATTCCGTTTTTAATCTGGACAGCTCTGAACATATGCACGAAAAGAACATCGCGGGCGTGTGGGAACGCCTTTATTGCGGATAATGTCTGCTTGTTACGTTGAAGAAAAAAAAAGTCACGTGACACGATGAAACCAGTCAAAACAAGGCACTAAGGAGATGATGTTTCGGCCACATCTGTGAGTTGAAAAAGGCTGCTTCTCGAAGCGGGCAGGACGGATATATATATGTACACAAAGACGTATAAACTCATACACACGCACACACACGCTAGTCAGTTTAACCTAAAAGAACGGTAATGAATAAAATGCTTAGTCGTCAGCTCAAAGACTGCTCCCCTTTTTGCACCAGAGAGGACGGTTTTGGCAGCTGTTGGCGATGAGAGACACTTTGGCGTGACTGATTCGCTGTGCCATCTTGTCCCCGCGTTCTATCAACTTTCCGGAAAAAAAAACAGTTTATGTTACATGAAGGAACACAGCGCGAGGTCCGTTCACATTCTGGCAGGAGATTCCTGTGTCAAGCACACACACCCGTTACCGTTACGAAATAAAACGATGAGTTATACAACACCGAAAGCTTAATCAAGGTACGGCATCCGAAATCGAAACGCTTTAGCCTGCCTTTACCGATGCACCTTCAGCGTGACGTCATGCACAAAGTGCGCACGCCAGTCGCATCATAAACAGCGCTGACACCCCTGTTTCCAAGCAAGGGCGGGAAAGGGAAACGACAAAATGATAGCGCAGCACTAAAACGTTGTCCAATTTCGAAGTCACGTCACCGGATGCTGTGGCGGGACAAGTCTTCCGGTGTCCAATAACTCCCTAAAGTTCGCTTAGCCGAAGTCATCACCTTTAGAAAATGCCGAAAGCGTTCGGCAAGTTCGTCAAGATTAGACTCGTTTGCGTTCGTGTCATACGCGGAGAAAACCTGATGAAGGGTTACCGCCGGAATATCTCATTTCTTCTTGAAAAATGCAAAATTCAAGCGTCTACTCGTCCTGCGGGGAACCGCGCGGCCGCGTCCACATGAAGCGCAATTCCAGCTTCACCAGCGAAACTATAAACGTACGAATGTGTTCGAAGGTAAATGCGTTGCAGCGGAGGGGCATCGTCTTACATCGGGCACCTTCAGAGAGCTCACACACGCTTGCGTCAGTACAATGGCGCCCTACTCAAGGAATGTCGAGGACGGAGTTAGCTGTTGTGAGAGGAAGGTGTGAACCCTTCCAGACGAATCTGAAGGATCGCCGCTGTTGGTTAAGAGTGAAGTTAACGACGTAGAAAAGCGCCGCTATCTGGGGCGGTGACGCTACTCCTTGAGTCTTGCGGAGCTCTGGTGACTCGAGGAGGGTGATTTCATTTGAGGTTCCTGGATAGCGTGACGTCCTGCGGGGCGCCGCCATGTTGATTCCCCTGGTGACTCTGCTGGATGTTGATGTATTGCCGCACCAGCCTCGATATCTCGTGGGCCTGGAAAAACAAGCGGTAGAGTATTGGGAGAAGTCACAAGGCCGCTGGATATACTGTACACAGCAAACCGTACATGGCGGCAATAGGAGCTTTGTGACGAGCACTCGACTGGTATATCACCTGGACCAGGATATATCGAGCTCGAAGGGGATTGCAAAATAGTTCGATATATAAGAAAATTCTATGTATAAAAATGGTAATAGATAAGCTCACCCAAGCTAGTAACGCGCTTCTTGTAGCGACGTGCAGCCCGCCGTTGTGCTGCCGGCGCGCACTTCGCTAGTTGTTGCTAGGCCTAACCTGTTGGAAATGGAAAGGCACGAACACACTGGCGGCAAAACGCGCGCGAAGCCGCTTGCCGCGAAACATGCTGCGGCAGCGAGTTGATCTGCCGCGCAGAGGATGGGTCGAAGAGCCATTTTCGGCGGCTTGACGCTGCCGCGGAGCGGGGAGACCAATCAGGAGCGCCCGTCTTAGTTACGTGGGGAGCGTCTGTGTCGCCACCTCTTGGCTCCTAGCAAAGTTACCTTCCAGAGGCGGCAACGGAGCCGCGCACGCTCCTCCACTAGAAAGGATCTCGACCGGTTTGGCATGAAAAGAGCTTTCCGCGGCGGCGCTCTCCCGCGCACTCCTCGTCGCCGGTGCGGCCGTCCTTTTCGCGCCGCGAATAGTCTCGTCAACGGCTTGCCGCGCGTTTTTCCACCAGTGTGTCCGCACCTTAAGAGTGCTTGCCGTCCTGTTCCTGACAAATGCGAATGCTTCTCTTGCGCAAATGTAAAATCACGCAAGCACTTCTTGAAGCAATGGAAATGTCAAAGCTGGGTATGATTGCGTTAATGCGCCCTAAACTTTGCCGTCGAAAAAGAAATGCTGCATCTTTCACCGGGGTTAGGATGTGCTCCATAAGAAGAGACGAGGTATAAAAACCACCGTTCATACTTTTCAGTACACGCATTGTAACCATGCGCAAGTCAACGCCAAGAGCATAAATACCGCTTCCTCGCAGGCACAAAATCAGTTGGAAGTAAGCAAGCAAAGTGTCAACCCAAAAGACAACGTTACTCCATGCGCATTAAAGAGGTAGAACGAACTGTTGTTTCAAGGCAATCAATATACTCTACAATCCGAATGCTATGTGTGGATCTACGTTAATAAGAACTAACACTCACAAATTGAAGGCAACAAAATTACTTGTACTCGTGCGTTGGGATGCATACCTGGTCGGTCTGTATGCGCGTGATCTTCTGTACCATGAGGTTGCCACACTTCATGTCCAGGAAGAGGGTCCCGTCTTCGGCACGGACTTTACGCGTCGATATCACCTCTGAGAACGGGTACATCCACACCGACTCCTGCGTGGAAGACGCCAGAAATAGAAAGATCTATAGAGCAACGAGAGCCGAGTCCATAGAGCTAGTTTCTTACATACAATGCAAAAGGCTTCTGCCTACGTCACCAGAGCATCCGTACAGGGGCAAGTCCGTAGCACTTGTTCCTTACATACAAGGCAAAAGTCTTCTGCCTACCTCACCAGAGCATCCGTACAGAGGCAAGTTCGTAGCGCTTGTTTCTTACATAAAATCTACCAGGCTTCCGCCTACTTCACCAGAGCACGAGTAAAGATGCAAGTCCGTAATGCTAGTATCTTGCATACCATTCAAAAGGCTTCCGCCTACGTCACCAGAGCACCCGTAAAGAGGAAAGTCCGTAACGCTGGTTTCTTACAATGCAAAAGTCTTCCGCTACGTCACGAGAGCACCTGTACACGCAGGAAAGCCACATCACGTCGATAACCTAGAAGTTGTTATAATCGCGCTTCGCACTCCAAAGAACACTCACCATGACATCTGTCTTTGAAGTGAATAAACATTTTCACTCTATCCTACATTCTGTAGGAGCACAGTTAAAAATATGAATGGCGCCCAAACACCTCTTTCCTGGCGCCATTTGACAGCCATTTCAACGAGCACAATGGCAGCGGGTTGCACTGTCCCCCAGCGGTAACCTCATTCCGTCGCTGGAGCCGCTGGCGCCACCTGCTGAAGCTTCCTGTAACTAGACGTGCCTACCTTATTTGTTGGTATCGAGAAAACTAGGAACAGCAAGCGGGGACTGCGTAGCAAGAGAGGGTGCGTTTCGGCTCAATAGCTTCTACTTCTTTGCCAGAGAAAGTTGCCGCGAAGCATAGCAGCCGCGCGTATAGTGTGTATACTCTGTGTAAAGGAAAAGAATAAAATGTCAGTGACAGTGCACCTGAAGCAAATGAAACTAAGAGATGCCTGAACTGGTTTCCTGATGTTTTCTGCATTGACCTGCAATAAGAGCGAAACGAGACAGTGGTTGCTCTACTTACGTGCGTGACGACATCGAGGAAGTGGATCCCTTCGCGGTTCAAGGCAAGTATGTGCTCAGCCGTGACGTTCTCGTTGCGAATCCACTGCGAAGGAGAAAGAGAGGAAAGAATTGGCACCCTCTCCCAGCTAGAAGAACTGTCCAATAACATGCTTTACCCTAAAGTTGCATGGTCAAAATCGTTGCAGATCAAATATAACATCAAGAGATGCTTGTGACTTCAGCGCTATTACCCGCCTAGAACATCGTAACTTAAGGCTACTTACCACAATACTGCTCGGAGTAGGTATGTTGCATTTTGTTGTAACAGGCCCGCATAAAGCGGCATAGATGAGTAAGCTTGCTGATTCTTTCAGCTATCTAATTGTCACGCTTGCATTTCTCATCGGATAATAAAAAAAAACAGATGAAGATTTTAGGGAGCTTTACAGGGGCCGGGAAACACAAGGAAAAGATTTCGGTTTAAAAAAAATTTTCCAGACTAAAAGCAGAGGTTTCTTAATTTCGTTGTCCTACCAGCAGATCGAAGACAAGAATATACATGCGAATGACAAATTTCTATCTAACGGAAATCAATATTTCCTTCTGTCTATCTGGATACCAACAGAATTTACACCTGGCGACCAAAATCCGGTCCGTATATTCGGGGCTCCTCTGAACGAAGCACTGCGCACACTGTCAGATTAATGTCGCGCAGTTCAGAACCGCGGAATGTGATGCAACCAACATTCCCGAGAGCGCACATGCGCTAGAGCCAGCGCTTACTTTGACTGCAAAGAAGCAGGATCCAAAGAGTGGCCACCTCTGGAGGATGTCTGCACAGAGCAAGAACACAAAAACCAATCAAATAAATCAGCCGGCAAGGCATTACGTTGGCATTACGTTGCAGGCATTACGTACTACATTGTTGGCAGGTACGTAGAAAGGAATTTTTCTCGGGAGGGGCCCAAGATAATTTATTGTGCCCCGGAAAGGGGTAGAATGGGAGGGGGGGGGTGTTGAGCTCAATTTTGTGCCTGATTTTGTGGATACGTCCCAGATATTTGGCTTTTACTACCTTAGCGAAGGAGGAGTACATAAAAGGCATTGGCTACCTAGTCCGCCATGAGAAGGGGAGACTAGGTCGCCTTATAAGATAATCTGCTCTTGAAACGGCACCGCTTTGATATTTAGAACCTGACACAAATGTAGAAAGTCCCACTCACATGCTCAGTGAAAAATTCCAGAGTCGCGCCTGAAGGGAACATTAAAACTACAGTAGATGCAAAAATATGCTGCGCGTATCAATTGGCATCTCATAACAAGGGCCGGCCAGAGAAAGAAAAATGAAATGTCTGCGATGGAATACGATATTCAAAATAAGTAAGAACGCTAATTATACAGGGGTGAGAACGAACTACGGAAGGCAGTTAGATATCGAGGCACCCGTCGTAAGAATATTATATACATTTGACATTGATAACGGTGCGCTAAAATTTGGAAAACAGCACGAAGCTATCACGCAAAGATAAAGGACAAACATGCTCAACATAAATGAGAAAACAAAAGCAAGTTTAGGCAGGATTGTGCCGGAACTGCCTTCTCTAATGACGGGTGGCGACCGTAATCTCAGCCGTTATACCTACGCCCGCCTACCATCCATCATTAGCAACCCAACCAACAATCATCCTGTTGCATTTTTATGTTGCCTGCCTGTGCGTACTCATACGTGTTGGAAGAGAACAGAAGAGCACTGACCCAGACACTGGGCCTTGGCCTCGGTGTTGGTGAGGGCCATCATGTCGGCCCAGTTTCGCTGTACCAGGTCCACCCAGTGCGGAGGCTTGACTTCCTTGCTCGCCAGCACGGGCTTGGGCAGAAGGTACTTCACTTCATCCCTGTGGTCCACCAAATGGAAGGGCACGTGAAGTATAGACAATGTAAGTACAGGCACATCATCTAGCGCTCGGCGAATGACTCCCGCAAAGTGCAGTCAACGCCGAGGTCTTCCAAAGGCGGACCCTTAAGTAGGTAATTAATGATCGAAGGATAAAGAAAGCGAAAATTCTCGGACGATCAATGCGCATGGGAAAGCGTTAGCATGTGGGCTCCAATTTCATCAGCGTACTGACCCGTTGCACTCTCTTTACGCAATGACGCAAACTAGCGCGTGCGCCACGGATCTGTGGCGTGCTCTGCGCTGCATCGCAAAGTAGTGGTCAGTAGTGGTACAGGGCGAGAGGCTTGCAGTTTAAAACGCGGGGAGAAAGGCTGCGGCGATGCGGGAAACTGTGTGGCGTCTTGTGATCTCTATATTAATGAGATTATTCAGTCTGCGGAGGAGACATATAATGAACCGACATGCAGAATCACCATGGTCATCGAAGTCTGCGTTCCGAGAGCAATGCGCTGCGCTTTGGTGCGGAGAGTGTAAGCTGCACTGGAAAAACTTTGAAGCAGAGTGCGCAATCCTGATGCATGTGTCTAGTATTGGGGACACAGGAGCTTCAACCGAAAATTAACTTTGATATTAATAGGTGTTTCTAGACTATGCTTGTAGGGATGAGTAGGAATAGCGAGCTTTAATGTGTGACAATGAAATCAGGTGGCTGCTGAAAATCATGGCACATATGCTTCAAGATCACTTTTCGCGCGTCCTGGAAACTTCTGTCCCAGATAGTGCCCTCCAGAAATTTGATAGTGATGGCGATGAAGCGTGGGAGAGGGCGGCTCGTATTATGGAGCCATATGATTTGAAGCAACAGTATGTTCGGGTCTTTCATTTTCCGGCAGTTTTCCCACGCCATGAACAAAAATTAGCTGTGGTTTAATTCTGGTCAACCCTAGTTGAATTGTGAAAGCTTCGTTTCCTCGGTTCGTCGTCTACGCAGCGTCTCATTCCGACGCTGTCGAGGACGCAAACCGGTCTCTTCCGCACTTGAAGAGTCACTCCGGGACGTGGCACGACTTCTTTTAGCCGCATCTTCGTTACGCCGCTTCTCGAGTCGTGCGGCGCGCTCTTCTGGCGTCTCTTGAGCGCACTGTCACTTCCTCGCTTCGCTCTGTCGTTGTTGCGTCTCTTTCGCACTCTCCATAACGACTACAATACACTGAGGCGAAGCGCAAAGATATATACCCTCCGCGAGGCGACACATCCTCTCCCTCTACCCTAGCGGAGCACATCTGGTGAGGCGCCATCTGTTGGAGCGCGGCTCCGGCATTGCTAGGCAACGGCGTCTCAAGGTCGTTCGTGGGCCACGCATATGACATACGGCGCGACGAACCGAAATTGCTCGCTGGCTGGAGTAGTAAAGCTTTCGCTTTAAAAACACTGCGGCAATGACTGAGTGGCCAGAGCAGCCGCAAGCGAATCTGATCTGTTTTCACCACCATGGGTTAAAATCCCGTTCGAGCCCATGAGTATGGCAAACTCTTTCATGTTTTCTCGGAGGCTGTACACAGACAGACGGACGCCGGGCTTTCGTTGGTATGATTGTTCTAATGCTAACGCACTTTTAAAAGAAAAGAGGGGTGTTTTGGGGGGGGGGGGGGGCACCGAACAACACAACCCTGCGGAGTCCTGTGCTTCCTCTCTGTTGTCTGTTTTTAATCTACACTGTGATCACCGAGGCCTTGTGTTCTCGGCCTGAGGTCTTATCGACCTATAGACAGCCTGTTTCTCACACTTACTTTGAAGGCACATGTTGCATGTCAGCCGCTCTGTGAAGAAGGGCAGCTATCCGCGCAATGTCGCCCTGCAAAAGAAGTCCCGCACTGTTATCTGCCACGAAAGTACGCGTTCACTTCATACTGGTTAGAAATCAAGAAAATACTTAACGCCACAACGATTAGGTCGTCCGGTTGCTTTCACTGAAGTTGCATAATTTTTGTCGGACACTGCTCAATAATGAAAATGTTGAAAAATGGTACGCTAGAAAATAACGTGCTTCGTTATGCGCACGGTCTAAAGCTATTTCAAATCGAGCCATAATAATGTGTATTCGCTTCACGTACGCTTTTCCCGGAGTTTAACGTGCGTGTCTCTTGCGTACGCTAAAATATCGCTGATAACATGGCGGGGCGCTTATAAGCACGAGCCCTCGCTTCGGAGTGAATTCACCATTGTTACTTTACGTTTTTCAGAATGTTCACTGGTCATTAACGGGACACAGCATCGGACTTTCACTTCATCTCATCTCGCGTATAAGAATAAGTATTAGCTACAAATTTGATTTATTTTTCTTCAGAATAACCATATTTCAACTCTTAGGCCTGAAGGGGACCAATGGCTTGATAAAAATGATTACAAGCAGATGGCGCCACTAGGCTCACGTTACCTTTAAGCGTATGTAAACGGAAACGCAACTAATGGTTCGGATCTGATAAACACCGCAATGTTCCGCAAATGGCTTGCGCTTTGCGTACGTAAGCGTACATACGCTATTCCAAACCTGCAAATACATGTCAGGAAGGATGCGGCAAACATCCCTCAGAGGAGGTCCCCAGGCCACTGGCGTGGACCGATTGTCGTGAGATCGCGGTTAATCCGATTTCCCGGAGGCTTTCGCCGTTGGCCTGAATATTCAGGCTAAGCGGTTAACCGGTCGAATTGGCTGTCTGGAGGTCTACTTTGAGGGGCATTCACAGCTGCCTTTTTTACTTGTGTCCCAGTACATGTGTTAGAAGATAATGTGCTGACGTGGTAGAACATACAAGAGCTGCTCCTAATAAGGGAGTAATTACTCATTGACTTTTACCCCAGCGCAGCCATACGGCTACAAAGGAAAGCTTATTACAAATCTACTCCACCTTGGGGGTTTCCCCTAAACATTTGACCGAAGAGCTGCTCACTTCGCTGCATGCAAAAAACTACGAACAGGTGCGAACATAAATAAACGAAGACCGTTTTGCCGTTCTAATTGCAATCACGTGTTCCCCACTGGATATAAACAAGCATTATCTGCCCATGAAGAAGCGCACCAGTGTCTACTAAAAAGCTGCACATTGCGCAGCTGTCAGTTTGTCAGGTGGCGCGCAAAACTTTTTTGAGGGCAATGACGTACTCTGTTTCCTTTTGATCGCGCACGTACATTGCTAATTCTATCCAGTCATAATTAAACACGTCACGTCCTTGGCAATGCAAGTATTTAGCTCAGACAGTTCAAGTGCGCCGCCGCACATTCGACAGAGACATAGAAGAAAAGAGGTAGCCAAGCACACTCCTATTTTTCTTTGTGTCGTCTATGCGGCGCTCGAACAATATCAATGACCACAGATCTGCCACGGTTTCGACACTTCCGAAAATATTTACTCTAGCAAAAGACCTTGACTACCGCATACAGCCACAGCGAAATATTCCGCGCTGGTTCGGTGCTCTAAGCTTTTCGTCGACACTCATGGAAGCTTAAAGGGACCATGAAACGATATTTACTACGGTCCGGAAAAAGCGCGCGTGCAGTCGGTATTCTATCACTCGTCATCACACCGCGAGAATGTTTGCTCTATCTTCTTCAACACCGAAGATATCGGCGATTTAAATTAATGCTATTTTTCTCCCGTCTTCGTTCATGCACGTCAACGCGCCAGAAAGAAAAAAAAATTGGCGGTGGTGTAGCTCTGGTTAAACCTGCAGTGAAGCGATAGCTACAGCTCGCCGAGTTGAACTTGGTCACGTGATCAACCACGTGATGAACCATGAACCACGTGACAGCGTGGCGGCGCCGCCATGCTGAAGGCTGGAAGTGCTACCGTAATGTAGCTATCGCTAAAAAATTAATAAAAAAAAGTCTGGACTGGACCCCATCACCCCCCATCCGCCCGCGTCACTCGATTCCTCACTACGTGAGAGGGAAGGGCGGCTAAGAACAAGCGGTGAGGTGTCGCCCTAATCGGTTGCGACCATAAATATTCAGAGAGAAAGAAATTACTTTATTTTGTACCCATCAAAAATGACGGCGGAGAAGGCTTTATGTCAAACCCTATTCATTCCCCTAACCCTCGGCGAGAATCCCTTGGGACTCGGCGGCGGTCAGGGCGAGACCGATGACTTTGCGTTGTTCAGCTGCTTCGCGGGTGAGTAATAAGGCCTACCAGGATTGTACATTTTTGTTCGGGTCGTTATATAAAAGGCTGGTCCAGACCATGCGGACTAGATCTGCAATGCTATTGCAGTGAGTACATCTAGGATTAAGGACCTCTGGATGCCATTTACTGTACAGTTGAGGGTTTGGAAACACCCCGGTTGGCAATTTCCTCCACATGATTTCCTCTTTCTTACTGAGCTGTTTATCTGCTACTGGATAAGGCTTACTACCGAGCTTATAATGAGAAATTATTTCATAGAATATTGTGAGTTAGTCACCAGAAGGAAGGTGTTCCTCGCGGGGAGGCGGCGCGTCAGCGGCGATCAACCGAAAAATGAGCCCTCGGGCGATCGCGTGCGCCTTCTCGTTCCCCCACTGGCCCTGATGAGCCGGGGACCAGATCAGTGAAATTAGCTCTGATTAGCTCATAAATATACAAAAATTATTTGTAAATTATAGGGTCCCAAGCAGAGCTTTTATATCTGCCTCGAATACTCAGAACGATCAACTCTACAGAATTGTTGCATTAGTATACAACCATCAAAATTATTTGAGGGACCAGATCAGTGAAATTAGCTCTGATTAGCTCATAAATATTCAAAAATTATTTGTATAGGGTCCCAAGCAGAGCTTTTATATCTGCCTCGAATACTCAGAACGATCAACTCTACAGAATTGTTGCATTAGTATACAACCATCAAAATTATTTGAGGGTCCCTTTAAAAGTGCATCTGTGTTTCCCACAGGAACTGACCAGCATGGGGTCCGGCAGGCGGCGTCCCTGTGGCTGGACGAGCAGCAGGCCCTCGAGGTAGTCTGGCGCCACCTGGTTGAAGATGAGCTCAACGTAGAGCGCGTTGTCCAGCCGCAGTGGGAAGAACCACACGGAGCGGCAGAAGATGAGGTAGAACACATGGCCGTTCTTGATCAGCTCCGTCGTCACGTCCAGGATGTACTCCTCGCGGCTCAGAGGCATCGTCAGTGGATCTGCGGGATAGGCATACGCGAGGAAGTTGCCCTTCATTCCAAAAATTCCGATTCTTAGGAAACCCTTAAAATACATGTGATTATACTCCCACAGATACTAACTGCAAAGCGACAGTCAGTCACTGTTAACATCCACACGGGCGGCTAACAGTTCGTTGCGAGGACTAACTGCAGCAGTTGGTCCCACTTTACTCGGCTATGGACCATTGTGTGGCTGTGAACAGAGGATTTTGATGGTCACTTCAATCGACTAAAATTGAGAGAGAAAGTCCACTGAGATAAAATTAAGCTCACTTGGCTACTCGATGAATCCACTAATTCTATAAGAGGAGAGGGTAAAATACCACGGATGCAAAAAAAACCTATTTCGCACCGTCCCACGAGTTCCCCATAACGGCGATTTAAATAATTTACTCGTGATGTCAAGCCCGTGGTTGCCTAAATTAAAAGCGTTGTCTCTTTTTTTGGAGGAAACGAGAAAGCATTCGGGAAATCAGAATAGAAAAATGAAGTTCTCTATCGCTTGCCATTGCAAAGTTCCGTTCTCTCACGTCACGTTTATCGCGGAAAGAATGCGACAAAACTCGCACAGCGACTGCTCTAGCGATGCGATGGTCCCGGGTTCTAATACAGGACCAGGTCGAATCTTTATTTAACAAAAAAGTTTCTGTAAAATCTGTATTGTTTTCGTTGTAGCCGTATAGCTGTGCTTGGGTGGATGCCAGTGAGTAATTACTCCCTTAGTACAAATCTATTCCACCTTTGAGGTTTCCCTAACAATTGCACGAACTGCTAAAACTTCGACGACTGGTAGCTGATAGAAAGGACTCCGTAACCGCGACATACCGCCTTCGACGATGCAGTAGAGTGAGAACTCGTCCATTTCGGTGCTGCCCCGCACGCCCAAGATGCCGCAGATCTCGTCAATGATGTCCTCCACAACCGTCGTCGATTTTGTGTTAATCACGCGCTCCGTTCCTCCCGGAAGACGGTAGATCTGCCGCTTGGAGTTGCGACCGGCCTGCGCAGACAACGGAACGCTTCATTCACTGCCTTGTTGTTTTGCATTGTTCAACAATCAAACACTATATTCACTGTAAAGAGTTTCAGAATACACTGATTACAATGCGAACATGAAAATAATATTGACTTACAGCACTCATTGTTTTAACTACTGCCACGAAAATAAAGCAAAAAGGACTCGCCGATATCGCTGCTATCTCTTCGATGCTTGGTACATTCTTCCGACCTCCGTACTTGAAAGTCTTCCTTAGATTCTGTAGGCATACCATAGCAGTACCTGCAAAAAGCGGGCATGGCAATGCTTACACGATTCAATATGACTCGAGAAACTCGAGAAAATATGGTTCGAGGAACGTTACGAATATCGGAGATAACAAATAATCATTGATCGAAACCAGTTCACCGAACGCCTTGCCCTATTATAGGTGTGTAATTTGGCGCCAAACACTTGGGGGAAAACTTAAAAACGAAATTAACCAAAAAAAATGCCGCCACCGTCCGTAAGACGTTGAAGTAGCGAGCGTTAGCTGTTTGGCTTACTAGATGAACAAGGAGAAGAACGCGCCGCTCGTCTCGAGAAACGGAATGTAATACCCTTTGAAACGGGGCGGATTGCCTCCATGCCCGGCTACGCGTGCACGCACCCCGCCTAGCGGAACGGTTAGTGTTCCTGTATATGCTCCCGCAGGGAGCAGAGTTGTGCGAAGGTCCGCCATTTTGTTCCAGGCTCTGCGGGAAAGCAGCTCCTCGAGCGCACGGGGCTGGCGTTGTAGATCAGTTCGCTTTTTTTTTAAAGCATACAAACGGCGCTGGATTGCGGGAATCCTTTTTTTTTCTTTTTACTGTCTCAGTGCTCAGGGATCGATGCTAAGCCCTTCATACTTCGTTGAAAAAAACGCCGAAAAATAATCTGATTTGCCGAAAATATCATACAGCATGACAGAAAGATCGCGGAATGACAGCGATAGCTCGCAGTACGGACATTAATGGCGCAGAAATGCTTGAAAATGAAAAACCTGTGTGAGCTGTGCGATGATTAGAAGTGCGGTAATACATCTCCCTGCAGAATCACATTGAAATACATTATTCTATAGGGTTGCGACCGCCGATGTTGCACGAAGCTTGTGAAACCACGCTGCATACGATGTGAATGTGGGCAGTCAAAAGCAATGCATTTAGCACGCAATTAAGTCTAACCAACCAAAGGCACAGATATCGCAAACTCGCGCGTTTATCTTTCACGAAATATACGTATCATTTGTTGCTCTGACTTCTAGCCCTCCATTGCATTTTTCCTATGGCATGGTCATCTTTTCAAGCCAAACACATCACGTGCCGTACTTCTTTAATAGTTTCCAAGGATCTCGAAAAGTGATGTGTATCTCTTTCTGGTGCTGTTATTTGCTCGTTTTTCCCTAAGCACTGTTGCGTTTTCTCTTGACCTACTTGAAATATATTTACCTTTACTGCATTCTGAAATTACTTTGTTTTGGACTGCTGCATGCTTTTACTCAAGGAAAGATAATTATCCGAATATCCAATTTTGCTTTCAAGTATTTCATGCTATTTTTGTTCCCCTCTCCTCCAGTGTTAACATCCTTGTCAGTGGAACCAAAGGGTACTCTTAACAAATAAAATAGTTAAATAGCCTAGGCAAAGCTTGTTGTCATGCAGAGAGACTGGCCTCCCACTTCTGTGTAGTAGACTGGGACTAGAACAAAATTTCACATACAGTTCGCTTGTCAAATATTCTTTATTTCGCAAAACACACAATTTCTGCAAAATGCTGTAGGTGGCAGCAGAATAAGCAGACAGGCTGGCAGCGGCTGCACATGAGAAATGCTCTGTGACGTACAGTTAGGTTAGGAACAAAATCTTTGTTCACATTTTCATTTGGAACTTGTAGCGTTACAGGAAAAATGAAGATAATTTGTTGATGGCAAACATGAGTCGTCGCATGGAGTTTGAGCGTGCCTGCTGAACAATTTATAATTTATATTGAACTGTAATTTTTCTCAGACCAGGCTGCCGTCACTGCACACTATCAAAATATATACATATGGAGCGCACGGAAAAGGCGGGAACACACCGCAGCCGACTGCACCGGACGCGTCTGATCACGATGGCAGCCGAGAGGGTACTGGGGCTGGCGAGGAACCGGCGTTGCGCCTGGAAAGTTGGCTCCTCCACTTCAAAATGGAACACACATCGTCGGCGGAATCACGTGACGGCCGCTCGGCGAATGGCGTCAAGAGCGGCGCGAGGAAAACAGTCTCGCAACTCTGCTCCCTGCGGGAGCATATACAGGAACACTACGAACGGTCACCACCCAGCGCCATCTATCAGAGAAATTACGATGCACGTCTACCCACTGTCGAGTTGCACCCCCTCAAGATACGTCCCAAAGGGAATTTGCTTCGTTTGGGAGGTCAAGGTGGGTCTAGATTTCGGCTTGCGGTGCGATATGGGAACGCTTCAATTAGTAATTGCATGTATGCACAGTTTTCCTCTTCTGTAATTGTGGTTTTCTTTCTATACCACAACCCATAGGGTTTTATTTGCCTACCAAATTCGGCATACAACTGCCCCTGGATGGGTGCCCGTTGTTGCTGGAGTATATATATAGCGGAACGAATGTATACATGTATAGCGGTCCCGTAACGGGACAGTTTTTGCCCGTTGTTGTTGGAGTATATATAGCGGAACGAAGTATACATGTATAGCGGTCCCCTAACGGGACAGTGTCCCTACCCGTTCTAGGATATTTTTTGGTGAGGGGGGAGGAAGGGATGAATAGGCACAACCAATTTTATTAGCCGCCACCTTGGACTTGAGAAACCGAAACTATGCCATCCTTTTTTTGGAGCGATGTTTATTGCCTCAGGGTATAAAAACTATGAAATGAGAGATGAGTAAGATCCTTAAATAAATGAAAAAGGTGGGCTGATTTGATGAAATCAAGAAGTGAACGATGATATGGACTCTGTGTCCAGGCGATATAGGAATCCGGATTGTCCGGTGAGAGACCCAATGCAACCCGGTGCCGAATTCTTGTCGGCTTCAGCGCCGGGCAGTCCCACAACAGGTGGTGGACATCTGCCTCACAGTCTCTGATCTTGCAGACTGGACACCCGGGGTGGGGATATAAATCTGTGAAATGCGGCCGCTTGCGTGTCACAGCTGGAGTTAGGGCAACCCCGACCCGTATCCTCCGAAGCCCAACCTCCTCTGAGGGTAAGACCACGGGGGAGGGTTACCGCACACGGATGTATTAGAGCACGTGTGCGGCGCCGGAGGTGTTCCTTTTTTGTTAAAAGGAGGGTGGTGTCATCCAGAGTGAGGACTCGAGGCAAAGACGAGGTTGGGGTCGAAAGGCGGGTCGCAGAATATGCGCGGCTTTGTACGCTCGGGAGGCCGCCATTTCGTCCGCGACGTCTTACTCGCACAGTTCCACCTCTATCCACCATATTGGACCGTGACATCATCATTCGCGGCAGGTGGTTGCTTCTAAAATGCTATTGTAGATCGCGCTACAAGTCTCAGTGCGAGATACGCTGTTTTCTAGTTGCAGCTACACGTGGCGCTTTGATCTCAAGGTGGTAGGAGACCTCACGAAATATCGAAACGTGATGACAAGCTGCTGCCACAGATGGCGCTGTGATCAAGGGCGGTAGCAGATCCCATGAAATCTCGAAACGTGACGAGTAAGAGCTAACGCTCTTAAAATTCCTCGTTTGTATCAAAATCGTGTACAGAGTGGATTTTTACGAGCTTTTGGGAAAGCTCAGAATGAGTTAACTACATGATGACTGGCTTTTCTGCACATGAATTGCTGCAAAAAATCCCCACCAAACAGCAACAAAAGGACGGAGGCTTACCGTGGTAGGCCCTCCGCTTGTCGTAGGCGGCTGCCTCAAGGAACTTGAAGAGGTACGGCTTGAGGTTCTCGGAGCAGTCGAAGTACGCGGCCACGATGGAGAATAATCGCCAGCCACGCTGGCAGCTGTCCCTAGTGGTATGCGTGAGAAAGAAAGCATGCCAAAACGGTCAGTCTACGCGCCGCATTCGTAATAATCATCATCATCAAACATGCAAAGTCCACTGTTGGGCATTCGGCCTGCAATTGCCTCTCAGAGCATGACCTCCATGTGGCCTCCGATTGCCTCCCTCTTCCGCCTGTAACGCCTATTGGGGCAACCTTATTTTTCTTTCTTTTTCTCTCCCCATACTAATATATGCAACTGCTATCAAACCACGCAACCCATCACTTTCTGTTCGCCCAACAGATGTTCCTGTAGTACAGCCAGAACACAAAAATTCTTGTCGTAAGAACAGGACTTTCTTTAATATTGTGGAGTTTCCTGTTGTAGAGACAGGGCCAGTTATGCCGTGAAAACAGAAAACGTTTCAATACCCCATAAAAATCTGTCGTAAAGACTGCACAATAAAACATTTTGGCGTATTTTGGAACCGGCTCTGCAGTATTTTTCTACTGAAATGGCACTTCAATACAAGCAAAATCGCGAATTTTCTCTTTCTGCCTGAGCCTTCCTTGTGTCGCCCTAGTAATCTAAGAGGACAAAAGCGTCTTTCGCGCACCTCACACTGAGGGCAGGCGATTTGTATAAACCTTCACAGGCTAATTCCACACGCTGATTTGAGTAAGCAAACACCGATTTCCGGGTGCGGATCCCGGGGGCTACGCTACAATGCCATTTGCTTCAAACCTTGGAAACCCGCTCTTTTTGATAAGGGCTTTGATTTTATTTTTAATTATACATACTGCAGCCCCTTTGTGGGGCTATTGCAGGAGTGGGTTAGACAAAAAGAAGTCATACAAAAAACAAGTAAACAATAACATTAAAAATTCACGAGAAATAAGGCAGATGACACAAATGAAACTCAAAATAACAGCCACACTGAGATACAGTACCGAAACGATAATGAGTCAATACACTGTAACAACAAGAAAGTACCTGAAATCAGGTGCAGTTAATTTTTAACAGGAAATCGTTTAATGGCTGTGACCTAATTGTCCCGGGAATTAAGTTCAAGAATTCGATAGTACGTGAAAAAAGCTGTACTTAAATTTAATAGAACGAGCAAAATAAGGCTTAATATTAAGGCTGTGGTGACTCCTACTTGCCCGAGGAATATCTGAAGGAATATATATGCGATGTGAGACACGATAAGAAAAACTGACGATGTCATGCAGAAACTTCAATGACTCAAGGGAACATTTCTTAACCCTAGTCAGAAATGCTGCCGGACAAACGCAAATGTACCCAACAAGAGCCAGATAACGAATTTTTAACGAGCACAATAATTAGAAAGAATTGTCCTCAGTGTTTCTATAAAGGTACCATAAAACACTATTTTCTCAGGTCAAGAAAAGCGCAAGAGCGATCGGTATCACTCGTCATCGCATGCGAAAATGTTTAGTCAAGCTTCATTAACACCGAGGACATAGTCGAATCAAAACTATGCTCATTTCCATGTCTTACAAAAATTGTTCATAGACTGTCTATAGACTTCTCATAGACTACTGCGTCCCTATAGATAGTTCCTTATGTCTATTCATAGTCTATAGAAAAATGCCTACTAAGATTGCACGGCTATAAGTCTATAGATTTTCTGTACTGTCCATAAGATTTCTATTGTTTATAGACTGCTCTATAGGATTTTCCAATATAATGTCTACAGACTCGAGTTAAATGTCTATGGACCGCCTACAGAGATATTTTTTAGGAAGACATGGCGTAGCGCCAGAGACAAAATGAAGAAAACAGGCAGGGACTGCACCCCGCCGCTCTATTCCTCCAACGTCAATCGAGCACACCCGCTCAGAAGACCCCTCTTCCATTCCAGATTCCAGAAGGCTCCAGATTTCTATTCACGTCATCGGGCTAGGAGCGGCTAAAAACGAGCGGTAAAGTGTCGCCCTAAACGGTTTCGAGCAAGAACTTTTAAAAATTATTTGTAAATCGTAGAGTCCACGCAGAGCTTTTAAATTTCACTTGAGTACTCACAAGGACCATGTGTATAGAGCTGTTGCTATAGAACATGAGCATCAAAATTACTTCAGCGTCCCTTTAAACAGGTGCCTTATTGTGCGCACCCTGGAAAGGAAACCCCTGGCATCTAAACCTCATGCAGAATCCTTGGATGAACTGAAAAAGCTAGGCATTGCATTTGACTCAGGCGCATTGAATACTCCACATTACACGTCGACGCCGCTGTTAGATCGCAGCCAATACTAATAGAAATATAGAAACTATGCTTACGGTTTCGAGCTTTTGTTGCTCGTCGTCTGCTTGATTATTTGGCAGTACACTTCGTCCCGCAGCGGGGGATTCTTATGGCAACTCTGAAAGCGTGACAAAAAAAGGTATCGTGCTTAGTAACGGAAGAAGACGACTTCACAAGGCGCATTGTGAAAAGCAGACAGCACTTACCACTAGGATAGAATACACGCAGTCCACTTCAGACTGGTTTTTGGACATGGGGTAGTCTCCCATGTACCGCATCACCGCTACGGAAAAGAAAAAAGACATAAGGTTTGAGAAGAATCCTGGGCTGCTTTTGCAGCAACCGTTCTACATAGTCCTGAGCAAAAGCAGTTACGAGAACTTCGCCATTAATTGTTAGGCATGTCAAAGTCGCAATGGGTCAAACAAACAACAGCGGAACAACCAAGCAACAAGTGCTGAAATATGAGCGAGTACTTACACAGGAAACTCTCTATGGCAAGCTTGTTCAGTTCAGGCGACTCAAGGTTCAGGAGGGAGGCCTTGATGGGAGACTGAAAAAAGAAACAATTGGTTAAGATTTAAAAATATTATCACAATGCACAGTAGTAACCAATGAGGCTAAGTCATCGACAGCCCTCAAACAACGGCCACGTGACATCTTTATAAATGGATATTCATAAATCAACGATCACCCACAACCGCCGTGCAATTTATCAAGCATTTAAGAGCCGTAAGCATGCAAGCAACGAATCGAAGTCCAAAGTACCTTGGAGAACTTGATGAGCTGGGCGAGTTCCTTCCAGGTCCAGTCGGAGTCCTTGCCTTTCTTGCTGGTCTTGAGGTCCTCTAGCATCTTTAGCGACCCGCGGAACGAACCGTTCTGGTCGCGAAGCACCTCGTACCTATGCCAGTGAAAAGTGAGGTGGAGGAAATAGTACCAGCGACGTCGGGAACAGTTTCAATGCTCTTGCCATCTTGTAAACGCAAGCGCTATAAGACCGCTTTGGAAAGAGAAGTTACCGCTACACAAGGCCATTACAAGAAAATGCGGGGCCAGGCGCTTTCTTATGCGGGTCTTGCGTAAAGCTACCTTCATTCCAAGAAATGAAACACAAGCCCAGCAACGTGTTTAAAAATCCGACATCTCTGCGCAGTGAAGGTCAAGTTTGGAGGGATACTTTGGTTTCGCCTATAGGTGGCTCATCGTTAAAGACACCACGATGGAACAGGTGAAAGTGACATAGAAATCTACGGAAACCACAGGAGTCTTAGGTTAATGGCGCAGTGTTTTTCTGTGCTTTTCTGAACTGAAAATCAAGAATGTGAACGAACGTGACGACACAACAAGGAAAACGAAGTTAATAGGGTGCATTAGTGGATGGAAGCGATTTGAGGAAGCGTCTTTTGCAAATTCCATTTCATCAACTGGGCTTGCCTGTGTCCTCCGCGGTTGTTCTTTCCATTGACGCTTCTTTGCTTGGACGAAGCGACAGGAGTGTGCGCTCTGCTGTGCAAAATTTTCTTCATGAAACGTAGCGACTCCCATTCTAATTTCTTTTTCCCGCTATTAGTCAGTACGAAATTGAAACATTACCGGCATTGTATACTATTATGCACATTAAGCCATTGTCCCGTCCTCGATCTCCAAGTTAACAGGACCCCTTTCCTTGCCTCTTCCAATCTATCAGATTACATACTATTACCACTCCTTTTCCCGTCAAAACTTTCCTGTATCCAGTAATTAACCGCCTGTGTCTTGGCCTCTCCCCCGTAGTGGGTATGTGCCAGCAACGTCTGAGGCCTTCCTTCCGATGTAACATTCCTAGCATATTCATAGCTTGCATATTTTTTATGGAGCAGAGCTCCTCACACGACAAAAAGTGCGCTTTTAGCGACCCCTAGGATAGCCCGTGGCAACAGTGTGTTGAAAGAATGTCAGCACTGGCTGTTCCATGGGAAATATGCTGAATGCCCATGTACACCAGAATCTGTTCGCTGTTCCATACCACACACAGTCTACAGGCGTGCTTACCTGTCCAGGCTCTCCCTGAAGTTGAACATGGCGTACTGCAGCATGCTGTGCTTGCCGTCCGCCATGTGGCTCTCAACGCCGTTGCTCTGCTCAATGCTGTGCTCGTCGAAGCCGTCGGCCTGGTCCTGTAACGTACCACAGGCGGAGATCACGTGCTCATTCATGTATAGTCTCACTCGCATTAAGCTTTGCAAAGCCCCTTATTGCGGCCGTAGCCGCGACGCACAACAATCAACCTGGTATCAATGGCTGGTTATTGGATACCGAGATAGCAACGCTGCAGTAAATTTGTTCCCGAATACACGCATCCCACAAACGTTTGCTGCCGACTGTACATGTCGACAATTCCATGATATCGATGCAGTAATACAATATACGCCATCGCGTTTGTTTTAATGAGATAAAGTTAATGGGATTACAATCTGCATGTCTAGCGTTACTATAGCGTGCCATATCAACACGCACCGCAAACTTCATTCTTGTAACAATCGTCACTAACGCCGGTGCAAAGCCACGGTAGCTGATTTACGTAACGCAAGGAGCAATGGTGATAAGAGTAGCGGGGCACTGAAAAATCCTCAGCGGCGGCTCTGTGGCCACCGCCACTGAGTTCCATGCAAAGATATAGTGAAGGACAGAGCGTAAAAACCATGCTGGGCTATCTGAGAAGGTTACCTTTTTTCCGTCTTTGCCGGGGCTAAGCGGTATGAAAGAGAACACTCGATTTAGGGAATCTAATGACGTAAATTACCGAATCAGTGAAACGTAACTTTTCGTGTTTTGCAAAGTACTTTTAGTCTGGTAAAATGGCCCTCGATGATTTAATGCCTAGGTTCCATGCAGATTCTAAATAAAAAAAAACAGCTTCTGAAAGGGATACTGAAGACATACTGTCGTTGATCTGTATCAGCAGACTACGAAATTCTAACGACAAAAGTCATAACTCCAATCGAAAACAGAGATTTTATAAGCTAGAAAATACTGAGAATGAAACACAGGTTTCGCCATCTCTCGGCAAACTTCTCAAGTAAACTGCCTGCGTCCACATGGAATTTTCTTGATGGATCCCAGAGGCTAAGCTAAACCACCATTCACTTCAAAACAGCGGCAATCAGTTCTCAGTGTGAACGTCACGAGTTCGAGCCGTGAGCCGGTAAGTTTTTGTAAATTCAAGCTCTCAGCAATTAATGTTTATTGTGCTGCCAGGCAAACGTTATCATGCGCAGAAAAAGTCTGAGAATAAATTCCCACATGAAAAAGAGTCCCTTTTCATGTTGCCGCCACCGTTGGAGCTACCGTCTTAGAAAGGTGGCGATAACAGGCAGCTCAGGTCAATGCCACTGCAATGCTCACCTTGGCCTCAACCCACGTGGTGCCCCCGTTGTGGGCGGGCGACTGGTCGATCGGAGAACGCATGTCCCTCACAGCAACGGCCGCAGAGGCGGGAGAAGCGGAGTGACCGTGCGGCCGCGCCGACGACAAGGGGGCGACGTACTCGCACGGGAAGAGGCCGCTGTCTCCGGTGTCCGTCACGCCGAACAGCCAGCCTGCGACGGATGTGGACATTCAGGGACTATTCAGATCACGCTGACCCCACACAAACATGCCCTCGTAACTATCCTTGGCGGAGAAAATGGTAAGCACTGGAGAAATGTTCGCGAACAAAAGCCCGTTTCATGCTAGAAGGTCTATATGCAGATTTCTGTAGCAGCTTAATCCGATGTCAACAGAATGTAGCAGTGGAGACAGAGAAACTAAGCATTGCGGTAAAATAAAACGGGCCGCCATTTGTAGTTTGTTTCCAGCAGAGAGCAAATAAAAAAAGTGGAAGACACGAAGCCTAACACGGCGCGAAGCTACAGCCTTTCATAAAGACACGAATAAAGCGTGAGGAAAGGTAGCACCAGCGGGCACAGGCTTCTGAGAAGGAACCTTGAGGTTCACTTTACTGTCCGAGTGATCTCGGGCATTACGAAAATATTCATATTCCAGAGTCCGTAAGACCAGCCGACCCAAACTGACGAAACGATGTGCAGCTGGCGTCGGCAGAACGCTATTGAAACGATGTTTCCTGCGCTTCCAGGTGAACTGACACGATTGCAAACACCGCAAGGAGACACGATGGACCAGAGACAGAAGAAGAGACCAAAGCTGGTTTGGTTTATGGGGGTTTAACGTCCCAAAGCGACTCAGGCTATGAGGGACGCCGTAGTGAAGGGCTCCGGAAATTCCGACCACCTGCAGTTCTTTAACATGCACTGACATCGCACAGCACACGGGTCTCTAAGAATTTCGCCTCCATAGAAATTCGACCGCCGCGGCCGGGATCGAACCCTCGTCTTTCGGGACAGCAGCCGAGCGCCATAACCACTCAGCCACCGCGGCGGCTCGAGACCAAAGCTCCTGTGGTATGTCTTTCCAACCCCGGTCGATCGGGTCTTCCTGAGCTGTTCGTCATAATGGCAGAACGGTATGCGCTTCCTCCAACGATGGGTTGCAACTCCCGCGATGGTACCATAACCAGCGCAGCAAACCATCAACTGGCTCGAGCGCCTGCGTGAAGACGTTAATCGCGCGTATACCTTGAACGGCGAGCACGAACTGACCAAGGGCCTTCCTGGTCTGTGCGGCGGCGTTCCTGAAGACTTCGGTTAGGGCTCGGGGCCGGTCCGGAGACTGACCGGCGGCAGCGCAGAGCATTACGCCTCCATTTACAGATACATACGCGGATTACCACGACACTGTTCTTCCCGTTGACAAGACAAGAAAAAAAAGCCACACAGCAGGGCGGGGACACACACCACAACCACGTCAGCGACAAGTGGCCTCGGCCGTCACTGTGCCAACGTCGCACGCGGCGAAGGAGCCCGCCTTTGCGCGCGTGCACTCCCGCTCCAGTGTCCCGGTGACGAAGCGGCCGTGACGCCGCGGGCATTGTGCCTGGTCCCTGAACCGCGCTGGCGGGTCCTCCACGGTCCGCCCGCCGTCGGGCGCACCCACCACAGGCGCAGGTCAAGCCGAACGTCGGCCTGACGGCAAACTCCCGCCGCGTGGCGGGGGACCACGGTGGCGGAGGCACCTCACGGACGGTGTGCTCTCGATGCAAGCGCCATGGCTCCTATATCGGCCTGTAGCTTAGCTATATTCCCGACAGAAAGCGCCTATAAGACCCTGTACATTCCGAGATGCCTGCCAGACGCTACCTATAAGAACCTAAATTGACCTGTCCGCTCCTATATACGTCCTTTAAATACCCATATATACGTTTACGATCCTATACGCATTTTTCCCTAGAGAGAAGGCATTACGTGCAGTCTGCGTCAGGCTTGTGTAGAGCGCTCGGGCGGTGCACCTCCCTGCAAACAAATCCAGATCTTGTCGCAGCGTCTAGGGTCCAAAGGCAATACTTGCACGGAAGTAGTGCCAGATAGACCCCCAAATAAAGCAGACACCAGCACTTTGCCCAGAAAACCCTCCGCGGTGGCTCAGTAGCTACGGCGCTAGGCTGCTGACCCGAAAGACGCGGGTTCGATCCCAGCCGCAGCGGCGGAATTTCTATGAAGACGAAATTCTGGAGGCCCCTGTGCTGTGCGATGTCGGTGCTTTAAATAACCCCCCCTGGTCGAAATTTTCGGAGCCTTTCACCACGGCGTCCCTTATAGCCTGAGTCGCTTTGGGACGTTAAAACCAAATAAACCAAACCAAACTTTGCCCAGAAATCAGGGGCTGCTCTTTAATTTTAGTTTTTGCAGCCAGGTACGCATTGCTCGAGCGCTTTACACAAGGGTGACGCGGACTTTACAGTCATAGACAAAATATTGCGAGGAGTGGTCTAACAAAAAAAAATGGTTTCTCTGTATTCGTGAAAAGCAGGTCAATAAAATTTTGGAGCAAAAGGGAACGAGTCTTCTCTAGCCCCTGGAAAAATACCAGGTGATTAATTATCGAGACAACGCAGAAATTAATTTTTTTTTCGCGAATCCGTATTTCGCGAAAGTTCTGTCCATGACTGAAGATATGGGTGTAAATAGGCATGTGATTAATTGGTTTAAATTCATGTACTTACAATAAAAAGGTGAAGGCAAAGTAAACAATTAAACTTAAGTAAAATAGACAATAAATATAAAACAAAAGGATCAATGGACCTCAAAGCATCAAGGACTACGGACGGCAAGAGGACAGACAGCTCAGAAAAAAAACTGCCTTCGAAAAAAAGGTGAGATTTTCGGAAAGCCCTAACAGCCAGAAGTAAATCTTAGCTAGTCACGTTGGAATTCTTGTAAGACAGCCAAAGGCAAAATTAAAATAAATCGTCAACCCCAGGGAAGGTCTCTCAGAATACACCTCGTAATCAGGAGGTGGCGGTTCGATCCCAGGTGCCACCGTGTCACATGTACTCACCACTTTTTTTTTCCAATTGGTAAGTGCTTTCTCCCGACTGGAGGTTTTACTTCTCTGGGGTGAAATGCTTAGAGAAAAATCGGTCGCTGACCTCCTCTCGAGCAGGTTGAGCAAGTTAGGCACGGTGCTCTTCGTGCAAGTTGCCCTTTCGCCATTCATATCAAATGATCATCATCGGTTCCACCACGGAAGGCGCTTCACATTTCAAAGATTAGGGTCGAGCGCTTGATATCGAAACACTACTAGCGAAACTTCAACGTTCTTGGTCAGTGTACCGTCTTCGATTCCCCACTAAACGAGGTTACCTTGGAGGTCCACAAAGGTTTAAGGGTTTAGAAACAGCTAGGGCGTAGTCATTGTCAAGACAGTAGAGGTAACTATAGCTGGTTAGAGGTTGATGATTGATTTTAATGGAGCAAGGGCATCTGTGGCGAAAGAGCGCTATGGTACAAGGTACTTTTCTTCAACTCAAGGTGGGGTTGAAGACCCGTTTTCCAAGCATTTCACCCTAAATAAGCCAAACACGAGACCAGGAAAAAGCTTGTACCCATTGTATCAGCGGTGGGTAACCGGCGGCACTGGCGATCGAACCCCGCACCTCCCGCATGCGAGGTGGATGCTCAGACCACTAGGACACCGCTTCGGTATAGCTGGTTAGAGAGCCGTTGCAGGACAGCAAAAGCAAAGGATGGATGGAATTGCAAAATACGTTTAAACACAGCGGTTTGGGAGAAATGCCTCTCTGCTAAGCGACAACTGTCCTCAGCTGCGAATGCGGGTAATGGGGTACCTGCTAATCTGCCACTCTACATGCACCCGACTGAAGAGTAGCGGGAATCTTTAAGACTCGAACGGCGCACAATAAAAGAAGCGCGTACAGTGAAATCCTATCATACGCTGTACTTTGCTAAAAACTTTAGACCTACGAAGACACTTCCCAACATCTCTATACTCACACCAGTCGGGAGAAGACGTACGATTCCTTCCATCTGAAATAGTGCGGCCAAGACTGAGTAACATTTTGTTACAGCGAAACACAAAATCACCCTATGTTGGCGCACTGGATGCGGGATTCCTACACCAGGAGGAGAAAGCGGCGCCGTAGTGGAAGGTAAGAGCCCGCAGTATTAAATCCTAAAGCTACGATTGCGACGAAATACCTTCTGGCTGGGAGGGTACATTTTAAAACAAAAAAGGCACCGATCAGTAAAAAGTATTGTTGTTGACGGTGCGGCTTCCAGCACGGAAGCCGAACATGGCCGAAGATTGTCAACATGGCTTTCGTGCTGGAAGCGGAAGCGTGAACAACGATCTTTTTTTAATGATCGGCGGCAGTATTATCCTGCAGCCTACTGAGGCTAGCGTCCCTAAAGAACGTGTGGGCGTTCATAAAGCGTGAAGATTTTACCGCAAACCAATATGTGCAACTTCGCCCATAAACTGCTGCGGAATATCTCGCGGACGAAAGGACATGCAATGCATCGTACTGTTAAGCGATAACATCCGGTTTAGCAGTTGACTAGCTCAGGCCACCGAAAAGAAAAAAAGCTTATGTCACTGGTCCATGCAAGCAAGGCATCAGTGACACTGTCCATCAACGCGTCACAAAGCCAATAACTATCAACTAAATGAACATTACTCGTTCACACAGCTGCACCTTAGAAGTGCATGCATCAGGCTCGCGATAAAAATTTCCTGAGAAAAACAGTGGGCCCGTCGCCTTTCTCGCCAGGCACTGGGCGTGACAGGCAATTCGCTCAGTGTTTGTCCGTGAGCCCTACGCAGTTTTCCCGTTGAAAACTAGTTTTCATTGATTACCGATCGTAACAAAGATTGCAGCAAGACTCCATCCGACGCGAACAATCCGTGAACAGCAAAAAATTTCGCAAATACATCCTGTTAACGCGGCCGTATCTAGAAAACTCTGCAATCAGGAAAATGAGGTATTCAGAGCAGTAGCAGTCAACTCCTCGCGAATCTCCGGCGCGGAGCACACAGCGCAGGCAATTTGACACACTGGCCTTATGCCATTAGGCGCCCGCAATGTCTGCCAAGTGGTGGTCTCCCGCGCCCCGGTGGCCCATTGTTGCACGCAACAAGCCAACTATACGGGCGATCTGGCGGCGGAAAGCAAAGAGCGTGCGAATCCCTCCAGGCACTGACCTTTGTCCAGTCCCGTGCAGCGCTGCCGGATGAGCCTGATGAGTTCTCCTTCGCGGAAGCTCAGCAGCGTCGACTCCGTGGTCACGTAGTCGGCCACGGCTTGCACGTACTCCGGCACTTCCTGCGAAGGACGGGATGGCAGAGCGAATGCGGGACCACACCACCAGCACCGCGCCGGCACGTCTCGAAATGACCGCACACGCATGCGCTGTCGGACGCAACTGACGTAATTCTTTTTTTTTTCTTACGGTCACGTGATTCGAAATGACTAGCCCTTCACTTTCCCTCTGTTCGCCCTCCACCGCAAACCCTCGGCGCTGCGCACGGATGAACGGTGTGTGTGACGTCACGATTGGGTTGGTGGGCCAGTAGCGAGAAACAATGGACACGCACGCGAAGGCCGCGCGCTTAGTTCGTGCACTGGCCGGGTTCGTCAACATTGAGCGTAGACGAGGGGAAGATGTGACGTCACGATTTGGTGGGCGAAGCAAGAGCGTTAAATACAGCGGACACACGAACAGAGCGCCCTGTTATACCCGCCATCTGGGCTTTCTTAACGCGACCGTTGGTTCCGGATCAAAGGCGTTTTCCCTCTCCCTCGGGTTTCTGCGCATTGCGCTTCGCGTCGCTGCTTTGCAAGATCGTGACGTGCCAACTAGCCTGCCGCTCATCACATCGCGAATTGAATCCCACAGAAACTATGCAAGCAGCCGCTTCGCCTGCACATCAGGTTACGCAGGCGTATACCAGAAAATGTAAAGTGCCGAATTCCTTTCTTTCGGCTTCTTGGCTGTTACGTGCCGCCGCTGGAAATCCTGCCATCATTTCTCGTCGTGAGCTGTTTCTTTCGTGTGTTACAATAGAAGATGGGCTGGCGTAACGTTAAGAGTGGCGTGTGAGGATCGTGGATTCGCCAATAACAAAGTGACTGAAGCGGTGGGTGGAAGGGGAGGGGGGAGGGGGGTTGAGGTGCCGGAAAGATTACAAGGTCCTCATTAGTGGGCCCGCAAAGGTTTTCTTCCTGACGAAGTCGGCGGCAGAGCTACCAACATCGTCATAATCATCAGCCGCGTTTTCGGCTGCTGGGCAAAGTCACTTCCCAATGATCTTCCACTACCTCTGTCCTCTGCCAGCCGAGGCGCTGTTAAAGAAAGCGAACAAGCTCTAGCAACTAAAGTGTTGAGAGGCGAAAGCCGACCATTCTGTGACAATTTTCACTATAGACCGTTTACAGGGCGCCATTCTTCCGTTTGATGCCAGATGGCGCCACAGACGCGCTGAGAATGCGATGTCATTACGGCCCTCTTAAGTCGCCGGCGTGCACGCCTCGACGCAGTAATGGAAATATCGCGGGTGGCTGCCGAAGTGTTCTTTCTGCGAAGATGGGGAAAGGCAGAGGATATACGTGCTGTATTGTGGGTTGCAAGAATTGCTACAGAGAGTTAAAGGTGCGCGATGTGATCGTTTGAGAGCTTCGCGAATCGAACTGTACAAGGACGTACTGCCCCTGTTCGCGCCCGTTAGCCATGCACCCTTTCCGAACGGGCGAGCGCAACAAACACGTTCGCCAGCGCTAGATAACCAATATAGAAAGAAAGGTTTCACTCCTGGAAAGTGTGCGAGGGTAAGTGCGCAACAAAACCGCACGAACATGCTGTTCCGCCACCTAAACCGTCACTTTGTGCTTTCAGTTGCTATGCAGTTGCGTCTGCGTGTGTAGCGAGGCCCCATTGCTCGTAAGTTAAGGTGTGCGGCCAATAGTAACAAGAGCATCCGAGGCCGAAATAGGAAAGGAAAAGAACGACTTACGCTCCTACATACCGCTACTGCATACAGATTGTGCAGAGCACAGCCGTGCGAGCGGACAACGCTTACCGTAAGTCCGTGTATTACTTGCCGTCTTGGTGCTACTGTTGAACTTCGCTCCAAGTAGCGCGTTTGCGGACCATATTCGCAATAAAGCATTTGCTTTACGGCTGCTGTGCTGGGTGCTTGTCACTTCCTCGCGGTCCATGCGATTGGATTGGATTGGAGCAAACTTTATTTGTGCCTGCAGTTGGGCGCTCGCGCGCCCCGACGAGGGCCTACGTCGTCTACGAGGTTGCCGTTACTCGGCGCGGGTCTCCGCTCGCCGTTGCCGGTTCGCTGGGTCCCTGCCTTTCGAGCGCCCCGAGGACCTGCTGGACAGCCCATAGGTGTCCATGCGAGAAAGTCACTAAAAGTGATTCCGCAGGCCAGCGCTCGTTCGTGGTAAGTAATCAGCTTCACTCTGATCAGAGTGAAGCTGATTACTTACCACCAACGAGACCTCGAGCATGATGTCCGCATATCGAGCGTGGAGCGTACCACAATTTTATGTGTGAGGCTGACATAATTGTGAACTTCGTGTAGTGTGAACGCGTTGCCTTGCGCACGTTATAGCAATTATATCGCGGAATCCCTCGAAACTATTGTACATCAGCTCGTGGAGGCTGCTCGATGCATGGTACTACTACCATGACAGCTAATTTTGTGCTTATTTTTGTCGTCTTTCTGTGTTTAACAAACCTGCAGAAAGTATTTTAGGTTTCCTAAGCACCGTTAACAGGTTGTAAAAAAATGCGTACGATGTGCATATGTGAGCGTTTTAGAGCGGTGTCTGCATCCATATACACAATACGACAACGACCTGCGCTGCCGCTGAGGTATTAAGCCTTGACGTTTTAGATAATAACAATAAAAAAACATTCAGCGAAGCTGTCCGCGGATGCAAAGACAAGCATTCAGGCGATCCATCCATCGGCTCGAAGAGGCGGATCATATTTTCGTGCCTAAAGTGATCAAACTAGGGTTCTCACATGTCCTTCGAATATTTGGACAAACCACAGTGTTGTCTTCCCACTCCTTTACAACCGCATCAGCCGAAACACTGCCTGTCGGAACCGAAACATCAGACGCAGCAGCCGTCGCGAAGAGGCGCACGCGCCGAAATGTCAGGAGGCGTGTAATAGCGGCGTTCTCACGTCATCAAAGATAGCAGCCCCATGACACGGCACTGTAGAACGTCTATACCGTGACGACTTCCGGTGGATGTGACGTCACACCGTTCCCATGGCTATCTCGATACCCAAATTATACATCTTTCGGGATACTTAATTATTATTTACGCTTAATTACACATTTTTCTGTCTAATTTGACACAAATGCGACGTTTTTCCGACCATTCTGTGACAATTTTCGCCTTAATCATATCACGTGAGCTCCAGTGTCTGACGTTACCAGTAGCCTTCAGTGACGCTACCCAAGCAGCATTTGTTGAGCATTTTTGACGATTTCAGCTTGCCATGCATTTATGGCCCGTCATTGTTTCTAAAGAAAAAAGGAAAGAAGATATATTCCGGATGGGTATATTCAATTTTTTCTCTGAAGTGTTTATTATTCTTTTCGGATATTCAGATGTTTCAGATATTCAGTGGTTTGATGAAATGCATTGTTTTGATAAAGTGTGAAATATTCGTTTTTGAAGAAGTGTATTCATTCATTGTTCTTTCGGGATGAGGTATGAAATTTTGTTCTGGATTCAAAGCTTACATAGGAGTAAGCTAATTTCTGTGTTCAGATATTTGTTTATGTCGTGTTTGTATAACTTCGTATTCAAAATTTGTCATTCAATTTCAAATTTTCTCCAATGTTTGCTTTTTCCTCGAACGGAGGGAGCGTGTTGTGTCCTGGGTTTCAGTTTCAGTTTCATTCTACTTGGATTAGATTTGGCCTTGTCTATGTGCATCTGTACTTTGGATTGTCATGTGATCGTTTTATATAAAAGCCCATCCCGCCATTAATAAAACGTCATTCGTCATGTTTTCCTGACTCATTTCTTGCGGTCGTTCAGGCCGACACCACAATGCCGTGACGAATTCCGGTGGATGTGACGTCACAGCGTTCCCGTGGCTATGTCGATACCCAAATTATGCACCTTTCGCAGATCTTAAGTATTAATTCCGTTTAATTACACATTTTTCCATCTAACTTGACACAGGTCCGACGTTTTTCCAACCATTCCGCGACAATTTTCACTATGCCGTGACGACTTCCGGTGGATGTGACGTCACGCCGTTCACGTCGCTATATTGACGTACACGCTATTTCGACGCAATTTTGACATTTTTTACTATAATTAATTAACTATTTCCTCTATAGCCATCAAACGTGGCTTCTAGATCCATTTTTCCTCGTCTATCTGAAGCCACCATTCGTTTTCTCCTTTCTCCTATCTTTTTTAGTTCCTGAGTTGACACGTGTGACACCCTCGGTTAAGGGACGAACGACAGTACGAGCCATTAAAGGATTTCGCCATAATAACGATCAAAAGGCATCCAGAGGTCAAGCGTCAACGAGCACACAGCAAGTCCGCCGCTCTCCAAGACACCTCTGTGTTTCATCATTAGGCATTCGTCCAATTTACCTACCACAGTCGCAGTTCCTATACATGAGTCTATTGCATCGAGAAGTTCACAGACATGGTATCTAGCTCTCATGCGCACGCGGCTACCACGCCACTGATCGGTTACCACACTTTTCGTTGCCATATCCTGACGGGAGTTGCCATTAAAAAACTTGCCTGCACGCAGTCTGCAAAATAGCACTGATTTCACGCGGTTCAAGCATCTGCGTAAAACAAAGAACTTCGACAATGCCTTGTGCAGGGTCGACGAACAGCATTACATGAGAGCAATGCCCGCATCGCTGATTCCGTGCTGGAATAATAGACATATTTCACTGCAGTTATCGCACTTTTACCGCATACGTCATCAGCTCGAACACTGCGAGACTTTGATAGTGACAACCTTTTAATTCCAGGATTGGTTATTCAGCGCTACGAGTGACGAGCATACCGCTGATTGGAATTGAAACACTAGTTATAGTCCAAAGTCCTAATGGTAATTTCTCAAGGTGGAGCCAGTTAGTAATAAGGGGAGCAAAATACTCATTAGTAGTCATTCAAGCGCAGTCAGAGGGCTACAAAGGAAATGTATACAGCTCAGATGGCAGAGCGACTGCCCTGGAGAGACGATGGTCCCGGATTCGAAACCCGGACCAGGACTAATATTTTTCAATTGCGAAGCTTCTGTGAAACCTATATAGCTTTCCTTTGTTGCCCTATGCCAGTGCTTGGGTGGGTGCTAATGTGTAATTGCTACCTTAAAACAATAGTTTTGTTACGCCTGTAGTGACGATGGTTTATTGGAGAGTGCTAGAGAGAGTGCTATACTCGCAGTGGCAGTTCTATTACTCGGTGACTGACACCAGCTCCCCTTTTGTTTAAAGGAAATTAACCACTCCTTATCGCCGCGTAGAAACGGCAGCCACCAGACATCGACAGATTAAAGCCGCTCATTGGTATTGGTTTTTAGCCAAAAATAGTTTTTGCTCTGTTATCGGTGCAAATATCAGCGCAGCGAATTTAGCAACCGTCACCAAACGATTACAAGCAAAACTTAAATCGGGTGATCCGAATTAAAACTGTGCTCCTCCATATTTGAGCTGTTTGCCCCCAAGTGCTATTTACATGGTCTGCCATGTAGCACTGATTTCCTTAGCGGAAGTTCCATGAGGGATGGGTGCCGGCCATACCGGTCCCTCCATCCCCCCCCCCCCCCCCTGCACGCAAGTAGCTCAGTATTCAGCTGTCCTTATCGCCACCAGTTCCATTCTGTTCGCGACGAGCCCATGTGCTCAAGCTTTCGCTAACGGCATCATTAAAGTTGCGCGGACACCAAATTTTCGCTTTCTACCTTGCTGTGAACCCATGTTCAAAACACTACTAAACATATGAACCATCACACGTAATTTGCCTGCGCCCGAAAAAAAAACGCACTTTCTGCCATAATAGAGAGTAGACATGAAATTCTTTTTCAGTAGCGGCGTAGCAAATCCTAGAGACTGAACTTGGCTGCAAGGCAATGTCTCGTTTCGGCCAAACACTACGATCTGTCCGCACCGTCGATCGGGCGGCAGGGTGCAATATCCACGACCTCTACCTTCCGCCGTCCTCAGCAACGCGTTCCATGCGCGCCGAAGGATGGCGCCATGGTTCCACGCGAGTTAGGAGATGGCACCATGGTTGCGCACGAGGTAGGGTGGCTCAATGCCCGCACCTCCGCTCGAGACATTATTATTGGTGACTTGCTCGGGCGGAGGGGGGAGGGGATAATCCCGTGGTAAGTCGCCCTGGGGCACGCGGATTACGCAACATGCGCTGCGCTCTCGCCTGGCTCCCATTTATAATGATTCTACCTGCACAGCATCGCGCCCCGCGCACCCAACCGCCGCCCTCGATGCGAAGCAGATTATCCGAATCAGTTCGGTAGCTGCGTATGCCCTCTAAACTCAGGTGAAGGTCAGCTAAATACCTCTCAAGGAATTAAAGTTCCTCACCTGCGTGCCCTCCATGACGAAGCGTCGCACCAGAGCCTGGATGTGGCCAGCCTGAAAAATAAGGCGTCTCAGTGTTGCCTACGGAACCTGTAGTTTAGAGGAAGAAAAAAGATAGCCGCCGCCACTCCCCCTCATTATCTGCATCCACCTTTCCGAATGGGAAACTTTTTTTTCTGTAAGCCGCATTAAAGTCTCTTTTTGAACAAAAAAACAATTGCTTCTTTTTTCAAGGACCGCCCACTCTCTCTTAGAGTGTTTTATATGACGTTCATGAGCACCATTAAGGATTGGTGGAATCCTGATAGGAAAAAAAGAAACCATAGGAAACATCGAAGTGAAGGGTTTATCTCAGGCGTAATGTCCTGAGTAGCGAATGACTATACCTCGAAGCACTGCAAAATGTACAAGATGAAAAACAAAAAAAAATACATCCATGCACTAGGTCATAAACTTATTCTGAGAAAGAAAAAGGGCAGCAAAGTACGAAATGCTTTACACTGTGCATTCGTGCAATGCAAAAATACACTGCATTACACGACTGCTCTATTTTGCTGCTTTCTCAGCTCAGCTCGAACTGCCTGCTTTCGGCTAACGCTGTACTAGCTGCACCTCATGCATGTCCTAGCTGTGTCATGCATGTCGTACTATTCAAACGGCAGGGCACACCACTACCATCGTACTCCGTACCTTTGGCGAGTAGATGGTCATCCATCCTCCATGCCTCAGCAGAAGTTGCAAGGTACGCGGCCTGGCGGCACTCACGTCGGCGATGTCTTCGAACCTGGGATGTAACCGAAGATAACACACATTGCAACATATTGTACTCAACTACATCGACGAAACTGCGTAGCCAATAGATCACCTGTTCGTTCACAGGAACGCGAACTAAGGTTAAGGGTACAGACACAAAATTTTGAACACGAACCAATGATAGCGTTTGTCTCATGGCCATATAAGGAGATGCCTTCTAGCAAGTTTCAGTTGCAGGCGTTGAGTAGAAAATAATTTATTATAATTTTGAGTGTTGCCAAAGGAGCTGCTCAAGAATTCCACCCACGTCCAGTGATGCCAGGTTTACTTGCCCCAATTATTGTGACGTCACCTTATCCAATGTTCATTCCTGGGAACAACCAGCGCTTGTCAGCGATGGCAGCGTCATCAGGAATGTGGTATTCCAGATTGGCCGGCCGACCGTGATGTCGACGTGCCCTTCAGCACTGGCGCGTAAATACCGGCACCAAACTGCCGTTAAAAAATCGTTTCTGATTAATTAACATACTCCTAGAAACTTTGTATCTGTATCTCTTTAAATGTTAAATGCATATAACGTTGCTTTCATAATTATCGTAGGTAATAAACGATCATGTGCATTTGAGGAGGGCAGGCACAAGGTAAAATGTGTCCATTAGTGGTGCCTAAATGCCAAATTTAAAGGTGCTGCTCCAATATTTCGACTTCCGCTAAAAAAAGTGACATTTTCACTCTACTAAAGCTCCCTATTTATTGTTGCTATCATCGGGCTCTACCACATTTCCCTCGGCTGCGTGCCACGGCGATCACGCCACCAATGAGAAGTGAGCTCCCATCATACCCTACGCCTCTATCGGTCAGCACTGACTAACAGACTCTGTCATTGGTTGGATCCATTTCCTGCCTAGTTTTCTACCTCGTCTTCGTGTCTGCCGAGTTCGGGCTATTCTTTGAATGCAGTCATTTTCAGGAGGTCGACCACAGCTGTTCACTAACGTCGCCAAGGATGGGGGCAGTATGAATGCAGCGAGAGAGATAAGTTCTATGAGATCATTGTTCCAAAGGTAAACCAGGACAGAGTCAGTCCAGTACAGTTGAACCTCACTGTAACGAAGTTTGAGGGGCCCGGCGATTACTTCCTGATAGCCGTACCTTTGTCATAGTCCGTTTTGACAGCGCCTCCAAGGGGGATCGTCATTCCTTTGTTATATCCATCATTTCGTTATAACGAGGCATCATTTCGTTATAACGAGGTTCGACTGTACCACTATTCGTTCGTGTTAAACTATGATAGGTGTCGGGTGTCTCAAGCAGTTGCGCCGCTATTAGCGGAACTTCCCCTTTATTACAACCACGTATGTGCCACAGCCATCTAACGAAGGCTGCTGCCAATTGGGCCTCACCGGACGGTCTCGAGTACGCGCAGCTGTCCTGGAGGGTCCCGCTTGACGAGCCTGAGCCCCGAGTGTGCCACAGCCACCAGGTGCACGTCGGGCAGCTGTCGGCCCCCGGAGGCAGGGAACATGCGGCTGAAGTAGAGGGGCAGGTCGCGCGCCGCCTCCACCACACTTCGTTGGGCCTGCACGGGGGCGCGGACGCGGCTCTCCGGCGCAGGGCCTACGCCCAAGGAGTCTGTACACGCAGGGATAAAGATGGAAAGGAAGAAATAACAACATGCTATTTAATGATAACAATAACAATAATAAAGTTAATTTGATCATCACGTACGTCATGCATAATGAGATGCAAAGGAATCCAATTAAATGCTACCGCGCAACACCGTGATGTAAATCATGCGTAGAGACGGTTTATGAGGTATGGGGGGCGGCGGAGCGGCGGGACATTCACCTCTTCTCTCCTCTCCAAGCGAGAAATTTCACGTTGGAAAACCGCGCTGAACGCCATTTGATTCGACGCAATAAGTTGAATAAATACATGAGCCAAATGGGACCGCCCTCTCACCACAACTGTGCCCTCCAAAAGTGACCCATAAATCTGCATTTGACCAAAGGAACCCTTTTTTGGCTAAATACATAGCGACGTGAAAAAATTGGCGGTGGTTTAGCTCTGGTTAAACCTGGAGTGACGCGATAGCTACAGCTGGCCGAGTGGAACTTGGTCACGTGACGAACCACGTGACGAACCACGTGATCAGCCGCGGCACCGCGCCGCCGGCAGCTGCTCCGCACTACGTGACCAATCACGTGACAGCGTGGCGGCGCCGCCACGTTGAAGGCTCGAAATGCTACCGTAATATAGCTATCGCAACAAAAAATGTACAGAACATGGCTACCAAAAACCAACACACAGTGAAATATATTGCATTGAAAGTGGGCCTACCACGCAAGAAACTAAGACGTGTGATCTTCTACTGAGTCGGTTGAACCCGCGAAGCTCAAGACAGACATAAAAACTTTATTGAGCAAGTGAGTTTTAGACCCAGCTGGGTCCATGGGCCACTGCGCGGTCCCGCACTGCATCAAGTAGGTCATGCCGGGACATGACGTCGGCAGCCCCAGTCACCGCAGCAAGCTGCGGTGTCGGGTCTGCAGATATAAGCAGGACCTCCCAGTCCTCCCAGCTCGAGATGGCGTGCTGTCCCCGCGGGGGAGGGTCAGCAGGGCAGCCGAAAAGGATATGGGAGAGTGTGGCGTGGGGGTCACCACATAGGGAGCATGCAGGGGATGTGCCGCAATAGTGGGATAAAAGCTGAGGGGATGACAGAGAGCGGGTCTGGAGGCGTCTGAAGAGGATCTGTTGGGAGTGCGAAGCTCAAGGGCCACTTACAGGATTTGCAGCACCCGTATGGCTAACACGATTTTCTGGTGTCTAGTATAGCACAGGTATATACCACACAATGCCATCCAGGTGGGGCAAAATATGAAGGAAATGAAGAAGTAAAAGAAAACCTCCGTGCTCTCAGAGGGGGTATTGTAGAATAAGGCGATCAAGATGACGAAGAAAGGACATCGATAGGGACGATCGTCAGGTGCCCTAGACTAACATTATGAAAGTGAAGGTGGCGACGCAGAAAAAGCGCACCGATGCCGGCAGTTGGCAAATATGTTCTTGTATATGCTCACGAGAGCTGGGTGTGATCCTGCAGTTTTAATAACGTGTTTCCCCTAATATGTAAAAATCTTGAATGTGTAATTTAAACAGCACCCTTCGCTGCTCATTGAAGCTTCCCATAATTGCCGCCACTATAGCGAAACTATGCGTCGTAATACGCTTTACTTATTTTCTTTATAACCGCCATGGTGGCTCAGTGGTTATGACGCTCGGCAACTGACCCGAAAGACGCGGGTTCGATCCCGGCCGCGGAGGTCGAATTTCGACGAAGGCGAAATTTAGAGACCCGTGTACTGTGCGATGTCAGTGCGCATTAAGGAACCCCAGGTGGTCGAAATTTCCGGACTCCTTCACTACAGCGTCCCTCATAGCCTTGTCGTTTTGGGCATTAAACCCCCGTAAAGCTAAGCAAACCGTTAGCTTCTTATTCGCTTAACGCAATCAACAAGCAACAGTCTTAAAGATACAGGCTCAGCGCGCAAATTCATCTTCATGGTGGTACAGCGTATAACCGGCCTGGTCTTCGCTGCCCGTATTAGCTGTCATTCGGAACTGATTTAGAGCCATGATTTACAACGAAGGCCAACTAGTTTAATACGCGCAGTATCAACACGACCAAATGGCAGTCACTCTCTGAGAATGGCACACATGTGCAGGCGTGTCACTGCAGAGGCCAACAAGCGCTTGGTCTTAACTGCTGAATTAACTGCAGCGCGCGTCCTTACCGCAGAGTGACCTCAGCCTGGCCGCTTCCTCTTCGCGCAGTCTGATGCAGGCCGGTGCGAAGGCGTCGGCCACCACCTGACAGAAGACCAGGTGCAGTGCCTGCGGCTCCTGCAGCTGTTCACCAGGCTGGAACACCTGCAGAGCAACAGAAGAGACGCCTGTCACGTGGTGCACTCTGTGTTGTCGGGAGTAGCAAATCACGAACGTTTGCATAATGCCTGGCTTGCCCGGCAGCGTAGCACCGAGTAAAGCAGGACCATCCCGAACGGACGGGAGAGCGTCTGCATGGGCCCGATATTAATATTAACGAGTTCTGATCACAACAGAGCCCAGCTCCCAGAAGGACTGTGAGGGGTTGCAGAAGTGGCTTCCGTGATCACATCAGCTACCACGATCTCGGAGGCGCGATGCCGCCCATACAGATCCGGATTCTACCACGATACCCCGATTCGCACGCTCTCGGGTGGACTAAGCAATTTAGTGAGCTCACACACTGCAAGCGCGCCAAACCGACACGCTCCACCCATCACTCGACTCGATCCGTTGGGCAATAAGACAGTATGCTTACTTGCAGGACCTTTTGGAGCGCAATGGGATGACTTAAAACGAAGACACAGGGCAGTGTGGGCCTGTGTCTTATCTGTCTGTGTCGTCCCGCTGCGCTGCAAAATATTATAAACCTACAAAGCCAATTTCAGCAGTGCTTTAAAGTTGGTGGTTCATAATGACATAGGGGTGCACTAACTTCAGAACAGACATGCAAAGAATACACCACGAGACACAGTCACACAAAAGCGGCGCTTTTCTGCGTCTCGTGGTGTGTTCATTGAATTGTCTGTTCCGAAGTTAGCCCACCCCTATTTCATTAAGCCCAACTTTTGAAGTTTTGCCGGGACAGTATGCACTGGAAGCAGTGTTTGCAACGTGTTTTTTTTTTCAGGGAGGTCCGCAGGTAGTATCATGTGACAGTTTCGAAAACTACTCAAAAACAATAAAACGGGGAAACTCGGAAAGCCTCAACATTCGTGGAGCGGACTTAGGTCGAAACACAACGGCACAATACGACTGGAAAACTCGGCCGCACGTCATTTCCCGCGGTGGGTTCTTTAGTTTCTTTTTGGTCACGGCCGAGTTCCGGGAATGTGACGAGGAGCCGACTTTGGCGGCCCCAGATGGACAGAAACTAAAAAGGGAACGGCTTCAAGAGAGCTTGGCTTCTGAAGGCCCGCAAAATGACATCGCACTCTCCCCAGTTCCTTTTCTTTTCTTTTTTTTTTACACAGAAATGCTGTTACCAGCAGCTTAACCTCGATGACCTTCGGTAAGCCGTGAACACCGACGTCCATTACCACGCGTGAGCGCACACCGCACCCGAAGACAAAGATAGCGCGTCCAGGGGGGTCACTTGACCCCCGCCCCCCTCGACGGCCTCGGTAGCCGATGGTGGAGAGTCGCAGCTATCGTTTTCCACGAATCTGGACGGGTTAAGTCATTAATACATTAGTTTGTGATTTTTTTTCCTCTATCCGTTCTTGCGTGCAACTGGGCTGTCAACGAGGGTGAATGGATCCGACGTTCACCCACCTCCTTGCGTATCCTGATCCTCCATTCGACCTTGGTGTAGGTGATGTACGGGGCGTTGCTGGGCGGATACAGGCGAGTCTTGAGGTTGTCCCGGGCCCGAACCACGGGCGCCGGGGGCGGGGCCTCGTCCACTGGTTGAAGGAACTCGGCGCAGTCCTCGACTGTGCCAAGGAAAGATGCAGCGTAGAAAAAGACGCGTGTTTTCATGACACATTCTGACATGACGTCAAGGGCATCCAATCAATTGCTACGCATAATTTATTTAATCTCTTCATGGCTGCATCAAATGTACTAGATAAGCCACTACGAAGTAGGCGAGGTCATCACCAGACACTGATCAGGTGAATAACTCGGGCAGAAGAGCTACGCAATGTTGGCATGGCATTTTTTAGCCCAGTACGCAACCTGTGTGACTGCACCAGTGGACTTACGCACTGCAATCTTCCTTATTCTTTTTTTTTACAACTTCAGCTGTTAAAGCCAGACCTCCCCAGAGATCTCGTGGTCGTCGTTCGCACGATATAACGTCGTCATATAGGAACTATCATTAGTCACGTAATTTATTGATAATGTGGCTTACTAACTGCTGAAGTTATTAACAAAGTTAAAGGGGCCCGGCGTTTACTTCGTTATAGCCGTAGCTTCATTATAGCCCCAGTTGACCTCGTCATGCCTTTGTTATATCCATTATTTCGTAATAACCCGTTTCGTTATTACGGGGTTTAACTATATAAGGCAGTTCTATAAAGCCTGATCCATCCCCGCAGTACCGAGGCAGAAGCACTCACACTCGATGGCCTCTGCCTTGCTGCTGCCCATGCCCTCCAGGAGCTTCTCCGGGTGCAGGGCCATCGGGTGCCGCGGTTCTCGGTGACGGGGCACCACCGGTGTCGTGGGCAGGCATACACTGCTGGACGCGGCTATGGACGATCGCTCAGACTGGCCCGAACCGCCCCGCGAGGGCTGCTGCTGCTGAAGCAGGAGTGCCTGCTGATGCTGGAGCAGGAGCGCCTGCTGCTGGAGCAGCTGTTGCTGGTGCTGAGGCGGAGGCGGCGGAGGGCCCAGCCCGGCACGGTCAGAAGCCCGGGGAGGTCTCGAGGACGGCATGTCCCTCATTGGTGCCTATTGAACGGGTGTCCATATATATTTATGGCAGAACGCCCGCTAATTAAAAAAACAAAAATTTATCCCACAGCTTTTACCCCTGTTGCTGTCATACGCTAGAGGAAGACAACACGACTGGAAGTAAAAGACGTTCGGGTCGGCGGGTCCAATTAAGGAAATACACCCGCACGTGCTTCCGATGTCTTGTTAGATGACCAGCGTCCACGTGAGGTCTGATCAAACAACTCATTATCTGAGCCAGTGACATATCCTACAGGCTACTTAATGTGAACAGCAGAAGCCATATCTTTGTTTTACATTGTGCACAGTTCCGTAGCCCAGCGGCTAACAAGTTCAACTCACAGATTCTTTCACCATAGGCACATACCAAAAACGTGCTAATGAACCAGTCATATCTAGAGAAACATGAGATGACTCCTCCATGTCGAATGAAACACAGTACAAAGGAGTGACTGGTCTTTAAAAAAAACCAGGACATTATACAGATATTTCAGACACAGAACCTCAACGAAGGGGAGGCCACTTCATTAAAGAACAGATGCCTTACAGGCGTTTTATGCCCCGCGTCTCGGCCTTGTAGGTTTTATTCTTGGCGAGGACGCATTACTAGTTTATTTTATTTGACTCAACACAACAAAGATTATCATGTCATTAAGACATCCAAAAACAACGGACACGAACCTGCGACCTCCTCTCCATCTTCTGTATCTTGGCCTTCACCAGGTTGTCCAGCCGGAAGGAGTGGGCCTCGGAGGCGGCATCCTGAAAGCCCAGCTGCCTCTCCAGCGCCAACTTGCGCTCCTCGCGCAGCTTCCGGTTGTCGCCACCAGGCACGGGTGGCGTTGTGGGCGTCGGCGCCACGGGCAGCTCGTCCTCGTGCCGGCGTCGGCTGGACGCCCTGGAGCGCACGCTGTGGTCCATGGTGAGCTGCTCCAGCTTGGCCTTCATCTCGGAGCTGATGCGCAGTTTGCCCACGCTGCCCGGACGGGTCTCGCCTTCGAAGGCCCGGATGATGGGCTCCTCGTCGCCGCCCCGGGTCCGAACCGAATCCGACTGGTCAGAACCGAACAAAGGGCACAAACGCACGATATAGAGCCTTGTGTGGTTTCATAAAAAAATTCACAGGGACACTTTATTCCACTATGTGCCGACAGTGCGACAGCATTAGCAGCTACTGATGCCTTTACCAGAAGTGACGTCACTAACGTTTCTTCCCTTCAGCCAATGGGAATGCTCCCGTCTGACGACGTCACTTCCCTTCTTGATCTAAGGCAGAATATCATCAACTTGCGTTTATGCTTCACTCAGTATTGACCTCAGTATTGTGACGTAACATGATACAGATTTTCCTTAAGTACCTTAAATAGACGAGTGCTTTTGTTTACTGCGTCTAGTAACTCATTACCCAAAGCTAGTCTTCCTCCGTCACATTGCTGAACACAAGGTTAGTTTAATTTAGTCACCAGGCGGCTGGAAATAGCTGAATTATAGTATGCTTGGGTTTATTTATTTTGTTCTTGTTTTTTATCAATCTCGTATTTTAAGCACCTTCTGTGGCCAAACCGACCGCAGCGGAGAGATCGTGTATGAAGGCCTGCCACCCGTCTCCAACGATTATCCCCCTTCCCTCTTCGTAAGTACTACTGTTACCATACTATTTCTCTAAACATTTTTCGGAGTATTTCCATATGCCTCCTCGATTGCAACAAAACCATGCGACGCCACCGCAATGCAGCTCCTGCCCACCTTTGGCGATCCAGCTTCGGTGCCCCCGGCTTCCATGTCCTGTATCTCGGGGAAGTCCACGAGGTCCTCATCTTCGTCGTCCTCCAGGTCGTCGAGGTCGTCGAGGTCGTCGCTGCTCGAGTCGTCCTGCAGCCCCGCGGCGCGCCGCTCCTCGCGCTCCTGGCGCCGCAGCCGCTTGAACTCGAGGAATGAGGTGGGTTGGCCGGGCAGGCAGTTGCCGGACTCATCCCGCGGTGGTGGCCATCGCCACTTGCCGATGCGCACTGTTTTGGCGCGGCCGTACACGTCTGCGGGAACGAAACCGCGGGTGGTGGTTGTGAGCGACGCAGTGGAAGTCTCGCTAGAGCGAAGACTAACATGCAACGAAAGCACTGTGAGTTCTTTTAAGTTTGGCTTTGTATATATGCGGTCACAATAAATAACGCGGCCAAGAACATAGCCATCGCAACCTTAGGATTCTAGACTGGGCCGATTGGTTCATGTTCCTAAACGTTGAAGAAAAAGCGCCAGAAGATTCGAGTAATGGGCGGCATATTTACGACGAATACCGGCACTAGCTCCAACTCATCGTGAGCAACCGTACAGTTTTCATGCGGTGTACTACTGTCTTAGGAAACCCAAAGGCTTAATACTATGCAAGGAGCAGATCAAAATGAACTTTCAGTTTTAATCTCTCGACGCTTAATGACAACAGCTAGTGAAGCTTCATAAGGAAGGTACTAACTGTGAAGAGTGCTAGTAATGCGGTTAAGCTGATCTTGTAACCCCTCACAATCCTCAATCTATAACAATGAGCTTTCGAATTTCGGACCACTCTTATCTTTCTGGTCGCAGCAGTGCAGTAAGTTAAAAGCTGTAGTACTATGAGCGGCGTCAATATCAGCACAGTGGGTCTTAGAACTGTTTTTTTTTAATTACTACACACGGCCCAGTTACTATAGCCATTTAGTGATGATCAGCTCAGCCCGTGCAGTCTTGCTGTTCTCAAGCTGGCCGTGCAATTCAGCATAACGGGCCGAAATTAAGATCAGGGATGGACGACTCATTAAAGCCCTCATTACAGCCGCGCAGTGGGACACTTTTGGTCTTTGTGCAAGCCTTAATTCTCGCAGGAACTAGAACGAGTGCTCCTCTCGCCTTTCAAGAGATTTGCACAGTTGGCGGGCGGTGCATAGCGAACCACACACCACGGCCCGGAAGCAAACCCGCGAGACTCTACAGTTTTGACAAAGACTGTATCAACGAGTTCCCTACTGGCTATCTACTGACCCTGGTACTTGGCCATGGTGGTGGGCGACATGGGCGGAGGGGGTGGCGGTGGTGGTGGAGGCGGCGGGGGCGGTGGAGCGGCAGAGGACGCCCCGCCGGAGGCTCCGCCGTCCGCCTTGAATCGCAGCTCGCTAAGCACGCTGCCGAACGCGTCCCTCGGCGATGCCCGGGTCGGCCCGGCAGTCGCGGCGGCCGTCATGGTAGGGGCTGGAGGCGGCGCGGCGACTGCGGCCGGAGCCAAGAGTCGTTGCTGAGCGGCCGCCGCGGCCGCCGGGTCCATGGTGGGTATGGACAGCGACAGCGGAGTTAGACCCGGCATCGGAGACAGGAGCTGCTGCTGTTGGTCGGCTCCCGAGGCAGCGCGGGCCAGCAGACCGCCGCCCCCGGCGCTGGGGACTGCGGTGTTCGGAGGTGGAGACGCCGCTGGTACCTGCGGGATGGAAGGTGCATGGACGAAGCTACGGTAATGGCTCTTGGCTGTATGTCGTTGAACTGAGGCGAACTTTTGATGCGGATGTCCAGTTATTTTTCGTTCTACAATTCTCGCAGGCGCGCCTTCATTGTGTAGGCGCACTGTCAGCTGCGACATCGCGATACCTAGCACAAGAGGGCAAGACTGATCCGCGCGCGCGCCGTAGACTCTGCGTAGCGGGTAGTTGCACTTCTTTCTCCCTCCTCCTCTTTGCCCTTTTATCCCTCCTCTCAGGACGCGCTTCAGGTGTCAATGCATAGTGATATAGATGCCCTCCCTCACCCACCTCTTCTTACCTCGCAGCGTCATGCAACCCGAGCATTCAATGGCCGCGAGAGGATGGTGTCTAAGTTTTCGCTACGTTAAATCAGCTGATAACTGCGGCAGTCGGCTCATGTCACTCATGCACTGGCTTTTTCCGCGAATAAGCACTATATATCAAGGCAACATTGCGTTGCATCAGTGACTGCAAGAGCGCAGCACATCCGGTTGCTGGCGTGGTCTAAACCGTAAGTTCACGGAAATTACAAATCGTTTCACCGGTCACTATTGTGTCGTCTTTAGCTGACACGCATTTCACAATGTCTTCCGCGACAGCTTGTTTCCTACAACGAGACGAGGGAATTTTTTTACCGGTTTGTAGCAGTAGCATCAGCATTAGATGAGTATTCCTCCATGTGTGACAGCAAATGGTGCGGAATGATAGCGACCAACGCCGACTTGCGCTCACGAGGCGATCGGTATTAGCCGTCAATCACTTGCCGTGAACTGCATTTGTTTCTCAAGATACAACGGAGCTGTCTCGCACCTGAGAACGGCTAACTCATGCAGAGGTAGAACGACACCAGATGACGCACGGATGCTGGGCCGTTGTTACGCTAAGAATAGCTTTAACTCAATTACATAAGAGGGAGGCGTTGCAGTAACATCCGCAGGCGAAGGACAAAGACAGCGCGTGAACAGAACGCCGCCGCTCGTGGAGGAGAGACGGATGGGATAACCGAGACGCGGGGGCGCAGATGTACGGTAAAACGAGATCTACTGGAGTGTCGAGTCTAGACGCATCCTGAGCGGGCAGCGGCACGCGGTGTCGACACGTACGGATATGCGCCCCGGCACCACTCGATCTCCACATATGGAGGGGTTGACAGACACGGGTAGTAGGCCCCACAGGCTGAAGAGGGACAGACCGAACTTAAAGACATCGCTGTGGTGCCAGTTCGCATCGCTGACTGTTAATGACGCGGTTTAGGTCCATACATTCTGAATGCAGGCCACACAATAGATTTTTGTGCACTGACTCATGCCTACAGCTTCTAACCACTGAATGTTTGAAATTCAAAGGTCAGCTCCATTAAGTAACAAGATTCGGCGAAAAAATTACAGAAAAAAATCTCATCACTCGGAAGCTCGCTTTGTAGCATTAAAATTGTCCTAACTCAGAACAGAATTTCTAGCAAGGCATATCACAGATTAGTTGGTATAGAATGGTTAAAATTTATAAATTGAAAATGCATGTGGTTCCTAAGCGGTCGCATTTTAAGGGTGACAAGCTGTGGGAGTCTCTCCGTACCAAAACAGCGCGGAACTAGCGCCCGCAGACTAGATAAGCGCTGTGTTGTGTTGTGTTGTGTTGGGTTGTGTTGCGTTGTGTTGCGGTGTGTTGTGCTGTGCTGTGTTGTGTTGGGATGGGTTTAGTGGTGCATGAGCATCTAAAGCTATCATGCGCCAAGCTCATCAGATTAGAAAAGTGCGCACGTCATGCTTTTCTCCACTCTAAACAGAAAGGACTAAGCAAGGAATAAGCTCTCCTCTAGAGCTAACCATTTTATAAAAGGTGCTGCGCTAGAGGATAGTTTCCTGCATTTTTATTTCCATATAGGCGTATTCGTGTTTAGAGTGCAGTCAACGTCCCATTGATCAGCGCTGTTTTTGCGCCATGTACGCATTTTAAAAGTAGATGGTCGGCCGAACGACCAGGATGACGGCAGCTACCTCTGTCTCTCAGTCATAACCCAACAGTGGCTCTTATCATATTTAAGAGTGGCTGCACAGTGCGGTTAGCAGCTACAAGACCGCAATTTTTTGGCACGAAGAAACTGAGCACTCTGATCACTTCTTAACTATCAGCTTTGATGTGCTGGAGTCCCAGCATTCCAAGCAAAACTTATAAAGTTTAACGCCGTTAAATTAAGACCAGCATACTGAAGGGTGGCCGCCTTGCTAGAGGCTGGCACATCGTTGACATCTGCGGACATGAATAGTCCATTTTTCATCAGCTTAGAGGGGTGCGGACGACAAATTTTGGTTACTTTTTTTCTACGCTGTGACGGATTAAAATGCATGGACCACCACGTGGCACTCTCCTATGGCCTCTAATTAATTTATGTTTAAATTTCTTCTCTCCCGCTGTTTCGGTTACGGTTTCAACAGCTGCACGATGGCTGTGACGTCAGAGATCAGTACTGGTCACATGAGGCATGAAAAACCTGTGACACAATCGCTCGTCGGTCGTTTTAAATCAATCCAACGCTATAGCGAACCTGCCTCAAGGGACTGAATAACACTGAATGGTGAATGAAACTAGAATAAATGGAACTAGACAGGCGACACTGCAGCGACGTCAAGCATCGAGCATCGCAACGCGAGAGTGCAATGGGAGCCTCCAAGATGACGGTACTCACCGCTGTCTCGGAGGCGCGACGGCGCAAGCGAAAAACTGACAGACGATTACGGTTGTCGGTAATGCAGCATTTGAGCGCAGCTCCTCACACGCCACCTGCCACCGCTGGCAGGTGGCGTGTAGCATTAGTAGCCACCCTCCGGGATCATCCCGTGGCAGCCACATTCCAGATGGCGTTACTTGAACGACCGGTTACGCCGACAACGACGACGACGACGCAGAATGCAGGAGCAGGCAGGCGCCTAAGAGCTGGGCTCCAAACCAGGGTCCTATTATTATTCTCTCCCCTCCCATGAACCCGACTCTTTAGGTCCTTTTAGATTAGGGCTTACGCTATCAGTTAGAGGCATACGGGAATAGCTAGGGGCCAGTGCGCAGGCGCCAGACAATAACGCCACTCCTTCCGGTTACTGTCCTGCGCCTGCGCACTGGCTCCCCGCTATTCCCCTATGATCCTAACCTATAACGTCACCCTAGCGTTTACAGGTACCCCGCCGGCCGGGTCAGGCTCAGTCAACCTGCACCCCGCAGTCGGGCTGACCAGCCAGACCAGCTAAAGTTTACATCAGCCCGACAGGCGGTTTTAAAGGGGATGTGAAGGGGGCTCTAATAAAGTTGCGGCATTCCTGGGATATTGAAGCACGCCGCTTCACGAATAGTGTCCAGCAAGGATTTTTTCAGTGCGCTCTGTGGAAGCTGAGTTATCTGTAGTTAAAATTTGAATTTCAGCGTCTTTGCGCCTTTCCCTCTCCTCTCGTCACTTTTTGCACGCTGGAAGGTAGGCGCTCCTTCGCCGACCTCCCTCTGGGAGCGGAGCTTCCCGACCCGCCGGAGCTAAGCGGCTTATTGGCCGCGGCCACGGTAGCTGCCTGACGTCTGAAAGAATCTAACCAATGGCCACCTCTCACCATGTCTACGCAGATGCGGGGGACGGAGGAGGGTGCGAGCATGACAGACTCGCCGGAAAGGGCCCGCCAACTTTGACGCGTGATTGTGGGTCATCTGCTCCATGTAGAAGAGTATTATTTGGCTCTGGTTTTCATGTCAACGCAATGCAGTGATTAAGCGAGCTAATGTGCTCTCCTCGGAAGGCGTTTCAGAGTCAATTTCAGCCCGACAGGCTACACTGCTCGACACTGTCGGGTTCATGTAAACGCCCAGAGAAACGTAACCGTCCTGTGAGGTATGCTTTTTGCAACATTCCTTCTTTTATTTATGGGCGCCTCTTTCTCGACAATAATTGCCGCAAGACGACTTACCACCGATGACTGGAGCAACTGCTGAAGGGCGGCGCTCTGCTGCATCAGCTGTTGCTGTATCTGGAGGTTCTGCTGCACAGCGTTGGCGAGAAAGGCTCGCTGCTGAAGCTGTAAATAAAAATCGAGCATTCTTTCACTCCTTTGAGAAGCGCAAAGACAGATAATAAGCAAAAATAGAATGTGCGGTCCATTCTACTATTTAGTTAAACATACGTCGTTTTTTGAAAATCCAGTATGTAGGGTCAAACGTCGCGAAAATGCACATGTAGAGCTCCGGATTAATTTATCCTACCGGGGGTTCTTTACAGTGCCCTGACGTCGCACAGCATACGGGCGCATTTTGCGTTACGCCTAAACCGAAACATGGCTGCAACCGGCTGGGATCGAACCCGCAACCTCGCGCTCGGCGTCAGAGCAACTAAGCCACTGTGGCTGATGATTTGAAGATTTTGAAGATAGATGTTCTGGCACATGTGCAGGAGCAGTAGAGACTTTGTGTGACGTTCTCCGCAAATCATGAGCTCTTGTTTCCCAAAATTTAAATAGACGCACGGACGAAGGTTCATTCAACAGGCTATACTTCGGTATAAGTGATTTTTCAAGCTGCCCCTCGGCGACGTAGATTCGTTGGCTAAACACGTGATAAGAACGTTCTCGCTGTTCGAGAAGCCAACCGGGCAGAAAAATCACGCGTGTATCCGGTACTAAGCATGGGCAGCACCCAGTATAGTAGAGAACAGCACGAATCAGTACCATCAGATAAGTTGAAAGACAATTTCTGAATTTCTGAGGTTTACCCTTATATTTGATCCGCCATGAGTGGTGAATAGGCTTAATTAATTTAGTTGTCTACTTAAAATTTTTTTTTTTGTGACGCTACTCCGCTTAAGTTTCCCCTTCCCTGCGCAGACGCAGTTCCTGGTTACCAAAAATTCACTTCGTTATCTCTATTACATTTCACGTTCTCAAATTCTAAATATATTTTCGCCAAGCGTATACGCTCGCTGGTCGCGCAAATTTAATTTCTCTAATGCTAGGAAACATTCGCACCTGCATCATGTGCTGCTGAAGGACTTGCTGCTGGATGAGCTGCGACGCATCGACGATCGGAACAGTCATCCCTGTTGACAAAGAAACGCAGTGATGCGAATGCCTTGCACGTCCACTACACAAAAGCGGCCGTAACTATTACAACCACTCCTTACCGGAGACGTTGTACAGAGGCAGGTTGTACAGCGACGCGGCGCCCTGTTGGTGCCCTGATCCGCTGGCTGCGCTTCCTGCAAAAGAAAAAAAAATGCATGCAAAGGAAGGTGGCGTCAACACCCGCCATACCTTGGTGAAGGTGAGGGATCAAACGTCATTCGATGCTCGGGAAGCACACAGCGATAAGGTCACAGCGCACCGCCTCATGTTTTATTCGACCAGCACCAAAATGCTCAACGTGAACTTCTACTGATTCCCAATAGCTGAACTTTCTAGTTTTAAAGAAGCTAATCCAATATCCACATCACATAAGCAATTTCACTGGTCTAAATATTTATTACTTTAGGTCCAATAAATGACGCGGCCTTGTCTACATTACTGCATGTTAAAACGGGCTCGTTAAGCATTGCTATAGGTAGGTTCATGCCCTCGCATAGCGAACAAAGGCTCAACACACGCGTTTCCTACCCCATAAGCAATTTCATGACAACAAACGCAGCTTCAGCAATTCATCAGCTTCAACGAAGACTAGGTATAGTCAACGCCTTACTGTTAGAAACCATCCAGACTATCTAAACATCCGCACTGCCCTCAATCGAACTTGCACTAAGCGCCAGTGAACGGCAAATGCAGCATGCGTTCGTAACGAATGCGACAAAAGCGATGTAACTTGCACAGAAAAAAAAAGAACGATTCTACGATTACGCTTTCTCCTTAATGCGTTTGACCAGCGCAGCTGTCGCATGCTTTTGCGATTTGTGATTTTTCGTCGCGAACTGCATGGCGCCATCCTTGCGCCCGTCGCGCGCCCCACGACCCTACTTTTTACCTGTTCTGACCTCTTCTTATTACATATATGTGGACAGCTTTAATGAGGGCACTCGTGTTTTAACGAATCAGAAGCGTCCAGTAGACACGTGATATGCTATTTAGGAGTGCACTCGGACCTTGCGGTGACGTCACAGAGCGCATTCACGTGACCGACGTTATAGTCACGCTCGTGGTGACGTTGTGGCGTAAGGCCACGTGAAAAGAATCGTACGCGTAGAGCTTGAAAAGTACAATTAGGTTTTTTACCTAAACAACAGTTCCCACTCTGAACAGTTTAAACACAAGAGCCACTGCTCTTTTGTAAGCTTAGAACGTTCGCATCGAGCACTGTGACATGACATGGGCCTAAATGCCCTACAGCTCAGTTCATGCAAGCAGCATTATACGCCGCCGCAAGGAAACCTTTCACTGCGATCAACCATGGGACACCCACCAGCTGTCATGGGTCCTGTTGCAGGGCTCTGCATGGCCTGGAACCCAATGAGGGGAGAAACAAGTCCGCTTCCGAGCCCCAGGCTGGCATTCATGGTCAACGCCTGCAATGACATTCTCAGTGAACTAACTGCCCTCTTCGCTAGTCCGGACGGCCACTGAATTCATTAGAAAGCAACAACACTTTTCAGACCAATTCCTCATCTAATATTTAGTTCTTTTACACCTGCAACAATGAAGCACGTCTCCAGCATGCGCAAGATCCGTCTGCTGCCATCAATTGCTATGAGCCGGAAGACAAAGTGGATTTGACAATACAATTGGATTATTGAATTGTTTATAGAGCTGTCTATTAAGCACGCCGTATCACGAAACTACGCATTCGCTTAAAAAGCGCCTCTCCTACCTTAGTAATTTAGTACCTTTACTACCGCATTTCCTCGAGTAGCGGACGCATTAAGTTGTTTAAAAAAATGGTAGCAATTTGAGAGTTACGTTCCTACGCGGGTTTATATTCGCTAGCACCCCCCGTCTCCCCACCACCGCGCAGGAACGCAACTCTCAAATTACTACCATTTTTTTTTAACAAACAATGCGTCCGCTATTCGAGCAAACGCGGTAGTAAAGGTCTCGTAAAGGAGCGCATTTACCCAAATCTCAACTCTTATTGGCATTCACAACATTCTGTATATTTTATTTCTTGCCTCGCAAGTCAGCACTAATAGGCCAATAAGATCTCGTTAGCATAGGCCCACCAGAAAAGACAAGGCGCCGCACCTGAGAGTCCATCGACGGCCCGTCACCCTTGAGCGCCCTGGTCAGCAGCAGCGGGTCCTGGAGCGAACTCAAGTCGTCGTCATCGTCTTCCTCATCGTCGCTGCTGTCAAAGACCTCGCCCCTTAGCGACGCCGCCAGCGACCTCGCGTCGCTCAGTTCATCCAGACCTCCGTCCAAGAGGACCGGGTTGAACAGGTCGTCCAGGTACTGATCGAGGTCGGATGTATGAGACGGAATCCTCACGTTGCGGACATGAGACGCCAACGACGGGGCCTCGGACGTGTCCGACAATGCCGAGCTGCGGGCGCACTCGGACGAAGTCCCGGCCGCCGCGGCTGCGGCCGCCTGGCGACCAGCCAGCTGGGCCTTGGCCGTGTGAGAGTGAGGTCCGCGACGCCGGCTCGCCTGGACCCCAGAACCTCCAGAGTACTTGACGTAGCGCTGCGCGTCGGTTCCACTCCTGGCGTCGACTTGGGGACTCTCGCTGCGGTCCGAACCAGGTCTTCCGTTGAGGGGCGAATCCAGCATGAGCTCGCTGGCCGTCTCGGAGGCGGATGGAGGAACCATGCTGCCTCCGGTGCTTCTGGAGAAGTAGCGGTCGTTCAGGACGGAGGCCGAAAGACCCCACGAGGCTCCTCCGTCGTCGTCGACGTCATCGACGTCTTCGCGGTGGGAACGTCCGGTAGGCGTGGCGGCCTCATCCACGTGGTGGACGGTGGCAACGCAACGCTGCTGTCCTCCAGCTGAGGTCGCCGCTGATTCGGCTCGTGATTCGAAGTAGCGGCCGTTGAGGGCGCTCCGCTTGGAGAGGGCGCTGTCGGGAGGTCCATCGTCCAAGAGGTCTTCCATGGACCGGGACCGGGCGTGTGACGAGGATGCGGCCGAGCGGGAGCCCATGCGAGATTCTCTGCGGTCGAGGGAGCCGTCCGTAACTGCGGGGTAAAAAGCAGGAGAGAATGGCTTTTAGAGTCACTGCACTCAGTGAAGATGAAAACTGGAATAATAATTAATAATTGGTTTTTGGGGAAAGGAAATGGCGCAGTATCTATCTCACATATCGGCGGACACCTGAACCGCGCCTTAAGGGAAGGGATTAATGAGGGAGTGAAAGAAGAAAGGGAGAAAGAGGTGCCGTAGTGGAGGTCTCCGGAAAAATTTAGACCACCTGGGGATTTTTAACGCGCACTGATATCGCACAGCACACGGGCGCCTTATCATTTCGCCTCCATCGAAACGCAGCCGCCACGGTCGGGTCGAACGCAGGAACTCCGGATCAGCAGCTGAGCGCCCTAACCACTGAGACACCACGGCGGGCATGAAGATGTTGACGCAGTGTTGTAAACGTAGACTGCAAAGACACGGACACTGAAGCTTTGAAGCTACAAGATGGAGCTCCGGAACTTTATAGAATCCTTTTTCTTTTATTCGCCAGTAGTGAATTATTTTCTTACAGTTTGGTTCTTGCATGGAGCAGCCCCTTTTTAGTCTCATTTAAATTGAAGTCGCCAAAAAAAGTGTGATGGGAGGAATGCTGGCCACAGGTTATCACATCACTACTCAGTCTGTATGCCTGAACTTCAGCATGAGCTCCTTCATGTTAAATCCCCACTTCCGCACGAAGTGGAAATTAAACTAGATGTTGCCTAAGGCTCTCATGTTACCTAAAGGGATTACTCGATGAGGGGAGAGGAATAAATTGAGCGACTGAAAGAGTGAGAGTAGCAGCTAAATCAGTACCTCAACTGATTATTTGGTCACAGTGGTCAGTCAGAGGTTGAACTATCAATCCAACAATAAACTGGTCTAAAAAACAGGAGACGTCCACGACAAAAGTGCGTGGGTGGATGCTTAAGTGAATTAGACCAGTGAGTGAATGTGATCGTGCGAATGGGGCGAAGAACCCTCCAGTAACACACTCCCATTCTCACCAGTGTTTCGCTGCTGCGACGACTCGATCGAGCGCCGCGATCGGACGCCCTCCATGCGACTTCCGGCGCTGACGGCGGCAGCTGCCGCGGGCACCACGGGTGGTGGCACCGGTATGGGCTCGCGGGGTCTCGTTGGGGCCTTGCGACTGGACACGCGCACCGGAGGCGCCGGTGGAGGAGTCGTCACGTCCGCGGGGTCCACTTCGTACGTGTTCACCCGATTCGGATGGTGCGGCCTGCACACAGCACAGCACGCAGACGGGTTCGTTAAGTCCAAAACTCGTGATCGGCATGCGGCAACAAAAATTTGGAGGGGCACTAAAGATCCGCTTAAGGATATGACGCGATAGCTTTAGTGTGTTAATGCCCATTATATGCGGATTTGGTCATTCTCAACTTTACAGTCATATGTCCCTGGGAGTCCTCACATCACTCCTTGTGCAATGGTGCAGTGGTTAAGGGATGCGCCACTGCCTTGTTGTGGTAGGTGCTGCCACCTGTAGGTCTTTTACGACCCAAGTTGCTCTTCCCGATTAACCTCATGCGATCAGCCATTAATTTAACTGCCACCTCTGAGGGTGGTTAGTTTTCTCACAATCCGGCGGGTAGGTTGTGAAGACCCCACAAGGTCACTTGACCCAGCTTGCCCATCTAGGTTGCCTCTCCAGGGGTGGCTGCCTTGGCCACCCTACGCCACCCTATTTATCGCTCACAACGCCGACGCTGAGAACGCCGACACCAGATTTTATGTGCAACGGTTCATTCAGCGCTATCGCGTTAAAATACTGGCAAATTACAGTGGTCAGACTCACCTCAATTAAGGTTATTTTACAATATACATAAGTACAATCATCGCCATGAATTCGGAACAGCGCCGAGACTATGCCGCTAAGCCTAGCGGCCTACCCCATTCTGCTCTGCAGCCACGAGGTCATTCCCTTTCTTAAGTCACGGATGACGTCAACGCGCTGTTTATGAATGCTCAATGGCATGCGCCACGTGGCGGCAGCCAAGGGAACTAGAGGCGCATGTTCAAAATTCCTGCCAATGTTATATCAAGGGATCTCAATCTTTTTTAGCCCCGCGGAAACCCAATGGCTTCCAAAAGGTGATCAGAGGCTCCGTGCGTCTTGGCTCCCGTCCCTCCCTGCCATACGTGCATTGAAAAAGACGTATGTATAGATACATGCACCTCTAGAAATGCCCCAATTCCTTTAATAATGACTGACTCTACAGTGAAAGGGTCAGCAAGGAACAGCTGCAGTGCGATAATCCCAAAATTAAGGGGGTAAAGAAAAGTACGCTCGGGCTTATGTGCTCGGGGAAACACACAAGGAAACCCCGCGGTTCCGCGAGACCCAGTTTGAAAGCTCATGCATGCATGTTGCTAATGAAACCAGACAGAAAGTTTGTTAAAAAGCAAGACACGTCGTACGATCCAGAGGTTCCATAATTCCTAACCCTCCTCCCCGAAGTGGCGTGCCAGGTGGTTTTATATCGTACCGCAGATGACCAGAACTTTGAATTCAATGCGTTTAGCTCATAGATACACATACAGCTACGTCGAGAACGCGGAAGCGGTTCGTGCATCGGCGTACTCACGAGGTCTCCGACGCCGGCGGCGTGGCGTGCGGGTCGTGCGAGACGAGGAAGTAGGACTTGCAAACGGGGAATGCCGGCGGTAGCTCGGTCTCCGAGATCAGGTCGAACACGTAGTCCGCCCCGCACAGGCCGTAGGTGGTGGACTCCCCGTGCTCCAGGTCTACAGTCCAGCCGAAAAGGTCCTCGATGCCATGAGCCTGGACCAGCGGAGCCGCGAACTCCTCGCCCGTCGTCCACGAGTCCACGGCCACCAGGGAAGGCTCGGTGCCTGCGTGCGCGGGCACCGGTCAAGCTTGTTCAGCTTTATCGCCCGCTGTCACATGCGCTTCGAATTCACCGCATCTTTAAAAAAACGCTCAGACATGTCCCAACTTCCCCTTTTTAGAAGGTATTGCTACTGGCTACCGAGACTGCCCAGATGAAAATGGTGACTCGGCAGACTTTAGTCAGGGGTACCCATTCTAGCTGGATAATCAGTTTTCCAGTTGAATTTCCAGCTGAAACGACATTTTCCAACTGGAAGTCTAAGTAAATCTACCTGGAGCTAACTGTAAGTGTAAATTTTCCGGCTGGAAGCAAAAACCATCCAGCAGGACACGTTTTCCAGTTCAATAATCCAACTAGACAGCTTGGAAGTGTGCTTTTTTTCACCTGGCAATTAGTCTTGCAGTGCAATCAATAAAATCGCTCAGGTCCGCTGACGCGAGCTGGTTGAAAGATGGCATATCGCTGCATCTAGCTTTTGGAGGCTATACAGCAGGCTCATCAAATATATGCAGAATAGAGGGTCCACTAATCTTCAATGGTGGCCGCCATTACCGTGAACACAGGTGCGCGTTTCTCCCTGCGTACGCCCTGATTGGTCCCTACGCGGAAGGTGCGCACGCAGATGACGGGAACGTGGCGCCATCTGGCGGACCCCTGGCGTTCTGCGCATGCACAGTGGCAACCCGCGGAAGCTGTTCACGATAGCGTATCTCGAATCGCGCTATGCTATGTCGTAAGTGCGCTCACCGTCGTGGAATGCGGCGGGCAGCGCCATGCGGCTCCTCTTGGCGTTCGCTTGCCACTCGAGCATGCAAGGCGGGTAGGTGCGGGCGTCGCGGCCCTGCGAACGTAGCAGCTGCTGCTGGCAGTGGGCCGCGTAGCCGTCCTTGTCGCCGTGGTCCGACACGTACCTGCATTCATCGAGGAGGGACAGTCTCATCCTCGACCTTTTATGTCTTACTTCAAGGTATTCGCAGAGTCGCGAGTCGCCGGGTCTATAGACAAACAATACCCATCGTTTAATGCTCAACAGCCAAGGTAAGTCCGCTGCGAGGCAAAGGCCTCTTGCAGTGACCCTGCAATCCTTTTTGTTTTTATTACCTAACCGCGGACATTTTATGCTGGCCAGGTTTTTTTTAAGGTAATTTTAAACAGCTCTTTCGTCTTACCACTTGTGAAACTCGCCATAGTGAATGAATGAACAAATTTTACTGCTCAACAGAGGTCTTAGTAGCCGCCGCGGTGGCTGAGTGGTTACGGCGCTCGGCTGCTGATCCGAAAGACGCCGGTTCGATCCCTGCCGCGGTGGTCGAATTTCGATGGAGGCGAAATTCTAGAGGCCGGTGCACTGTGCGATGTCAGTGCACTTTAAAGAACCCCAGGTGGTCGAGATTTCCGGTGCCCTTCACTACGGCATCCCTCATAGCCTGAGTCGCTTTGGGGCGTTAAACCCCTACAAACCACATCAAACCAGAGGTCTTAGTGAGGTCGGTGGAAGAGTCAGCGCATGAAGGGCTTAATTTCTACTCGGAACACGGTACAAAAATAATTCTTCCCAGTGTACGGCTCAGACACAGCATGCCATCGTCTTTTATCTTATTCTTTTGTAACCTCGCCCTGACGCACGACTGAAAGCAAGCAGCGCCCATATTCATGGGGGTGCAGAAAACACGGAGGAGACCGGGCACGCGCACAGGCTTTAGCAATGAATCGAGTTGCTATGAAACAATGCGAAATACAAAAATAATAGCGATACCGTTGCGAGCTCTACAAAAAATCCGACACGTTTCGAGTAGGTCAGTTGGGTAGAAAAGAAAACGAAGGGCCGCTACTCGCGAGTGGCTGGGCTATCGTTTTATTAAGCAGCGAGTATGGGGAACTTGCGCTGAAGTTTGCGGGGCCGATTGCAGCGCCATAACACACTGCCTAGCGAGAAGAGCAAGCAGTTTTGGGTAGTACTCTTACAGGCGCTTATTGGCGTGAGCCTCCGCGCTCTGTCGAAGGAGCACGTGCCGTGCGTCAGCTATCTGGGCTACGCCGAGGGAAGCTAGGCAATGAATGCTGTCAGCCAAACGCGGGTATCTAATCGCGCAGAATGTGTTCTCGCGTTTGCAGCGGCCCAAGCGGCTGACAAAAGCAGTTTTGAGTCACCGAATCGAACAATTGCAGGGCCATCTTGGCAGCACAGGTTCCCCATAGAGCTTGGGAGCTGAGCTAACTAAAAGACGCACCTCGTCACTACCGACGCCAATTTGTTTGTGAGTGCGCATTTAAACTATCAGTAAGACGCTACTCGTCCTGAGGGAGTAGATGGTTTGCAGCTATGTAGTTGATCCGTTTCGGCCAATCGTCAATTGCAGCTCTTTCTAGAGTGCGAGTCGTGAGAGAGCTATGGGCCAGCAACAAATTCACGTCCAACATTATCGAACAAAATTTTTGAAAATTGTAAAATTGTAACATAATATTATGGAAACATTGAAGGTAATGATCCATTCTTCTGATAATTAGCAAAATCTTTGTTTTAAAGTGCTTCCATCGATCACATCGAGCAATTAAGACTGCCATAAAAAACCAATGAAGGACGTTTTTGATGATAGCAGTAACGTTAATAGAAATATAATGCAAGCCTTCCGACGGGATATCTGCGGATATATTGATTGTCATAGTAAATCCTTGCATTATATAAAAAAATTGCGTTCATAAACGGTTTCCCGCTCAAAAATGCTTTTGTCCAGAATTGTTGGGTATTAGCACATGGCTGGAACTCAAAGCAACACATGCTTGTTTCAGAGCTGGCATAAATACTAGGAAGTTATGAAAGAACTATACCTCAGCGTTAAAGGCAATTCCTACACACACCTGACGCCGAGCGACGCAAAGGAGAGAAAACTGAGGAGTACGTACGACCAAGTTGAAATGACGTAGCTTTACATCCTTAATACGCTTCAAAGACGGACTCAAGGCGCAGGCGCGCCTATGCTGTAGTAGATGCGCATAGCTTGAAAACAAAGCGACACAAACACACCCGCACAGGGAAGCGGCGTAAAAACAGCGCGGCGCGAACGTTTATCGCTTGCCCTGCCGTCATCAGCGCATTCATCCGCCGTCACGCAGGACGCATTCGCAAAACACTGCCTGTGCCGGCGACCGGCTCCAGCCGGACACGCATTTACGGCGGCTGTGTAGAGGTAGCAGTAAAGGTTGACAACCAAGATGACAACAAGCGAATTGGCAACAGCAGTAACGATGCGAACTTCAGTGCGTTGAGCCAACAGCGCTTCCCACGAACATCAAGGAGCATTACGTTCCTTTCTTCTTTCACTCCCTCCTTTATCCCTTCCCTTACGACGCGGTTAAGGTGTCCAACGATATATGAGACAGATACTTCGCCATTTCCTTTCCCCAAAAAACCAATTATATTACGTTCAAGAGGCACTAAGGCGAAATTGAAGCTTGCCTATATTGATTGATTAAAAACTTCTGGTAAACTTTTAATGCGAACAGATCCTTTAAGGGGCTCGAAGAGAACAAAAATTAAAAATGGCTACTGCAGCCACCCGTCGTTTTCACAAACCGACTTGAATGATATCAAGTACTCTAACCCCGGATCTCTGAGGCTCGCACACACTGCCAGTAAATTCTGATTGGCGGTCACCAAGCACTTGATGCGCTAGTCATCATCATCAACGTCGAGAGTTTGAATCAAGTGGCGGGAAGAGAAATATTACGATTTTGACTCCAAATTTCCTCGGAATATATACGTCTTTTGTTGGCGTGCGACCGCGAACGGAGTCAAAAACATTCCACCTGTCAGATTTATTTATAACAAAAAATTCGGTGGAGTGGACCTCGTGCCTCTTAAAATGTGCATTAAAGACATCGTAATTCTTTTTCGGTTAATTATACATCGAGAGCATTGATTACTAGGCCTATATGTAACTGCCTCCACACTTAAAGGGAACAAGCTTTAAGCGTTCCGCCGTTTCATCTACGACACAGCGCTAGCGTGGCGGTGCTTGTGTCGTAATAATTACAAGGTGGAGGCATTTAGAAAACCCGCAGGCGCTTTTTTTCAACACCTCGAGTGTGCTGTAAATGGCCGTAACGAGGACGTCGCCATGAGCGTCCAAATTAAAAGTCCCGAGAAATTCACTCAGAGGAATATCTGAATTCAACAAACAGCTGCTGCAAACCAACCCAAGCGCTGCAAACATGGCAACATTCTCGTTGGTCTTGCCGCTGGTTATACTGCGAAGCGCCAGCAATGGTACGCAAAGGAGGCTTTAAGACAGGCACTTTCCATGGTCCCGGCTCCGAACGACGCTTTCGCGCGTCCATTGACCAAAATTTATCAATTACGATCTATCAAGCATCATTTCCTCTCCACAGTAGTCCCGAACTCCTTTAGGAATCAAAATTAAGTTCTCAGGTTCATTCGATTCTGGTGCCTAACAATGGCGCCCTTAGTCCAGTGTTTGACAGAATTCCGCCTGAGAACATGATGGTTTGGCTTATGGGGGTTTAACGTCCCAAAGCTACTCAGGATGTGAGGGACACCATAGTGGAGGGCTCCAGAAATTTCGACCACCTGGGATCGCACAGTACACGGGCCACTAGAATTTCGCCTCCATCGAAATTCGACCGCCGCGGCCGGGATCGAACACGCGTCTTTCGGGCCAGCAGCCGAGCGCCATAACCACTCTGCCACCGCGGCGGCTCCTGTTAGCATGAATCTTCGGTCCCTGACCACGACAAAACCATTAGTCGACGATTTTCACGTGGTCAGGGACAAAAGATTCCTTCCATGCTGACACCCTTTCCTGTGATTTTTGCCGCTACGTGAGATGAAGGAAAAGTTTGCTCAAGGGCAATGCCACAAGAGACAGGCTCCTCACTTGAGCAGGTATTTGTAGAGCACGGGCGACGGGGAGAAGCATCCGAGGCAGTTGGCCATCAGGAGCCACCCCCGCTGGCGGTTGGCCTCGTTGTCGTTCTGCCAGGTCTGGTTGGACAGCTGGCACAGCAGCTCGTCGCGCATGGGCTTCTCCTGCAGGGCGCGCTGCACCACGTAGTCGCCCAGCACACGTTCGCGTCGCCCGCTCAAGTGGCCGTCGTTCATGAAGCGCAGGATCTGCACGTGAAGACGCAACAATAACCAGGGGGGCGTCAGAGGCAAGAGGAGGACGGGGACAAAAACGGTCTATAGACTTCTTATAGACTCTATTGCCTTCCTGTAGATATTTACTTTTGTCTCTTCATAGTCTATAAACTGTCTATAGACAAAAGTCTACCAAAAGTGTATGGCCATAAATCCATAGGTTGTCTATAGACTGTCTATAGGATTTGTATTGCCTATAGACTGCTCTCAGGGGTTTGTCTATAAAGAGTGTATAGACTTTATAGACGGAAGTCTATGGGGAGTATATAGACTGTCTAAAGTAATTTTTGTAAGGGTTGAGTCCAACGCTTATGTTCAGGCGTTCCGTTGATATCACCATCATCAGCCTGACTACACCCACTGCAGGGCAAAGACCTCTTCTATGTCTCTCCAGTTAACCCTGTCCTTTGCCAGCTGCGCCCCCCCCCCCCCGTATGCCGTATGCCAGCAGACTTTTTAATCTCATCCGTCCACCTAACATTCTGCCGCCCCCTGCTCTACGCTTGCTTTTTCCCAGAATCCACTCTGTTACCCTCAAGGACCAGCGGTTGTCTTGCCTTCGCATTACATGCCCTGTCCAAGCCCATTTCTTCCTCTTAATGCCTGCTAGTTCCTCGAATCCGTTCAATGTATTTTTCTGTCTGCCGTTCCGTAGCACTAACCGTAGTGAACTTGCAAAAAAATATCAATTCGCTGTTGAGAACTCAAGAGTCGCTTAATGTATTACCACTGGACTAGTGCGTTGGCGAATCAAAACGGTAAATTGTTGTTAAGCATTTTACAAATAAAGTGACTATCTACTCGCGGTAAAAGCCAAAGATCATTTCTAAAAATAAATAGACAACAAAAACTAGCTAACACCATTCTGCCAGTTATCAGGTACATTACATTTTCACATCCTGCGATTCGAATGAGTCAAGGCCTAAGCGAAATGGCGTTACAGTAAGCTAACTTCAGGTAAGACGCTCAGTCAAGTGTTGAGGACAGCTGAACTACATTTGTATATTTCCCGATCAGGGAATTACAGCATAATACACAACAACAGTTAATTCGTTCAACCATCAAGTCTGCCCGCGAGCTAACTGACCAGCTTGAACAGTGCCAGGGACTCCTGGTGCTGGGCGTCCGAGCTCTTGGACAGGAACGGCGTCCGGATGGGCTCCCGCTTCATGCCCCACACGTGCGACTTGAAGTAGATGCTGGTGAACTTGCTGAACGCGTGCTGGTCCACGTCGTTGGGCAGCTGGCGCAACGAGATTGCCAGCGGAGGCGTCACCGCTGAGCCGTGCGCAGAAGATGATGTGGACGGGGTCCTGGCTACGGCTCCCGGGTATCCGGGCCAGTCGTCCAGCTTGCTCAGGATGAAGGCCAGCTCGGCTGGGATCTCCAGGTGGTTGACGCCGGCTACAGCCCGCGAGGCGCGTTCGTCCCGAGCCATGCGCTCCTTAGCCCGCTCCAGGGCGAGCCTGTCGGCCTCACGCTTTCGGGCCAGGATGGCCTTGATCTGAAGGAGACACAGCAGGGCGGAGATAAAGGACTCAGCTTATCATCCGAATCAAGATCAGGATCAAAATCATGATATGAAGCTGACCGATATGTCATTCCCATCACCAAAAGTAGTGTCCTAATCAGCGCAGGACAAAACAATATTGTTCCTGTGGAACATCCACTGTCCATTGTTGAAGAACAGTTCTTTTTATGTCAACCATTGCAAGAGATTGCTTCAGACCTATGTCGTATCGATAACACCACTTACTATCAGTACCAGGCGTCTCTAAAGAGCTATCTGAAACGCAACGAACGTTATGCGCTTTTGTATATCAGCTAGAAAATCTGATACCGGCTCTGCCAATTCCCTAACATTAAGCTCACTGAATACAAACATTCAGGTCCTTCCATTTGGCCTCCTATAGTGGCCAGGATGTATTAACAACCGGTTGTCTTGAGGTAAAATTACGAGCCAACCAGCCGTAGATGTTACATAGAGATTGAACACCAGATGGTGTTGCTTATTTGAGCAAGGCTGCAGGTGTTTGCAGTCTTTTCAGAAGCGAACAGCCACCAGATCCGCTCAGCTCTTTTCGAAGAAAATCAGAAGATGAAGTAGCACATCACTCAAGCCACATAAATGCGCTCTTTTACTGCCCCCTCCAAGTGCAGAGACACGTGGCAACACTGTCCAAATTTCGAACAATCTTTTATAAAAGGAACACCCCAGCCTCACCTTGTCGTACTCTCTCTTCTGCCGGAGCATCCTGTAGTTGGCCTGCGCCCGGACCACACCTCGTCGAATAGTTCGATAGCGACGCCTGCAGAAACGAACAACGTTTCCGCATCTTCAGACATTGTTCACAGTTTCACTTGATTGCGCTGCAGTTGAGCAACATATAACTGTTGATGTCGGCGCCAAGGTCACAAAAACCACTGCAATTTGAAAAGGCTGTCATATCATTCACTGCCAACTCCAGCTATAAGTGGTGAATATCGTCACAGCTTGATTTTCAATGTGGCGAAACACTGTGCCCAGAGGCACTACCAATGTCTATAAACGTTCCTTAGCTTAGCCGCAATTCCCTCCCTTGACGTCGCATACGAAATAAGGCAGGTCTACGCGCAAAGGATAGCTTGCACAAACAAAGGAACAGCTGCAGCTACACCATCATTGCAAGCACTGCACCGTCCCATGCCGGGAACACCTCATGGAAACCGGTTTTTCAAATGTCGTGAATCCTATCTGCAGCCCACTGCGGTTTTCGAGTATATGCCTAGTGTTCGCTAACTTTTTTTATATCGCCCTAACGGTGCGCCACAGAGCAAAAAAGAAAAAAGAAAGTGGTGTTGGAGAATCGCAACAGGGTTAGAGATAAGGTGCTGTACTGCATGCACTGCTGGACTTGCCCACATGCTCTGCAAGCGCTGGAAATGAAAGTTATGAACAGATTTCGCTTTGTTTGTGTAACAGCGCTTGGAAAAATACTTCACGAAAGATTCACACACAATGTGCTCTTCGAAGGTATGGGTACTGTTACAAATAATCTCGCAACTACTTGCGATACTACTGTTACGACACTCGAACTTTTGAAGTGAACGGTATTGTACTATCGATATTGTACTCTTCACTTGGATGGCGGCCCTGACTGGTAATGACGGTCATGAAACTCATAGTACCCCGCAATGAAGACAAATTTTCCGGGGCACCAGCCACGGTACCTCACTGGCTTTAGCGCTCGGCTGTTGATACCAAGGTCGTGTGGTCAAATGCCGCAGCGGCGGCCGCATTTAGACAGATGCACATGCCACGTATGTGCACGTTAAAGAACCGGAACCCTCCGCTACAACGTCCCTGATAATATACGTGTCGTTTTGAGACATTAAACCCGACATACGACCGCACCACCGTCAAATTTCGTGGCTACACTTGAAAGCACGCATTTAAAGGTTCTCGCTCTCGAGCGGGTCGTACTTGTTAACGATATAGCTGAATAAGAATTAGCATCGCTAAAGCTTCCGGTGTTTCACTCAGCGCGTGAAGCTGTCACTTGGCGTACCTTGCGTAGTATCCCCGGTAGGCGGCTTGTATGCGCAGCGCGGCTGCTCGCATGGCGGTGTACTGCCTCCGCGCCAGGTATCCGCGCACGTGTCTCTGGATGACCACGATGGACGCTCGCAACAAGGCCACACGCTCCTGCTCCAGGTACTGCTCCAACGCCTCCCGCACGAACACCTGCCCAGGGTAGGAACGACAAGGCGCATGCGATAAGAGACGAACATTCTACGCCACGCAGGGGCTTCTGAACGTGGAAGCACATTTGCCGTCATAAGGCAAGAATTACGCCCTGCTTATGTATGGACGGGGTATGGAGGGGAAAACGCGAAGATAACTATTCACCGCCATGACATACCCAACAACTGTGGACAAAAGCTTTTTTGAGCGGGAAGCCGTTTACGGACGCTATTTTTTTTCATGCAATGTAATATTTTAGCATAACAATCAATATATCCGCAGAACACCCGACGGCAGTATTTGGATTTTTTTGTGCTATTAACGTTTTTGCTGTCGTCAAAAGCGTTCCCCATTTGTTCTTTATGGTAGTCTTAACTGCGCGATGCGATCGATGAAAACACGTTAAAAAAATATAATTTGTTCCACATCAGAAGAATGAACCATTGCCTTCAATATTTCCCTAACAGTATCTTACAGTTCTTTCAACCCTTACCATTAGTTGTTTATTTTACGATCTTCACCAAAATGATGTATTTTTTAACTGTTATTACTAACCATATTTTGCCCTCCTGCAACAGTCCCAAATGGGATTAGCATTATGTATAAATAAAATAAATAAAATATTCAAAATTTTTGTCCGAGAATGTTGGACACGACTTGGCAAGAGGGCACATGGAGCAAGTATTGTTCTCTCTATCTCCTTAATCGACAAAGTTTGATAGCTTCCACGAAAGTGCTTCGCGCATAGCTACATGGGTGGATTTCAAGACTTCTGTTACATTCTAGGCATAACAGCAAAACAAAATCTTTGGTTTCAAAGGTATAGGTTGGGTGTAGTTGGTTGTTCATGCTTGCAAAACAGCGCAAAAAAACAAAAACGCACGAAGACGCAAAGTGAACATAAACGGCCCTGCAAGCGAGAAAATATCTGCGCTGCTTCGGGTAATAGTGATTAACGCGTAAGTCCCTTCGCGTTATCTCTTTCTACCCAAATTGAGATACTGCCCGGAGCTGTGAGCGATAAAGTAGCCTGAATATCAGCACTTTTTTAGCACTAGTGATATATGGCCCTTTTTTCGGAACGCAGCAACGCGTCCTCCCATATCGCATCAATATCACTAAAATGACTTTACCGCTTGTCTCTTAGACAAACCAGGACATTCTGCGGATGCTCGACATGTTCCCACCGTTTGGCAAATACATCGAGAGGCTTGTAAAGCGAAATCAAGTAAAAGGCAGCGCAGCGACATACGGAAAACAAAATGTTATACGTGTAAAGCAAATATACTGGAAGAGAGCAGAATGGGTAAGGGGCTGAGCAGAAATCAAGGTGACGAAATGGGCATGGGTATGGCAGGCAATGCGAAGGCAAGATAATCGATGGTTCACTGGGGTAACGTAATGTATTCCAAGAAAAGGCAAACGTAGCAGATGGCGGCCGAAAGTTAGGAGGGCGAATGAGCCCTTACAAAAATGGTCTATAGACCGTCTATAGACTTCTTGTAGACTCTATTGCCTTGCTATAGATTTTTATTTTTGTCTATTCATAACCTACAGACTGTCTATAGACAAAAAATCCACTAAATGTGTACGGCCATAAATCTATGGATTGTCTATAGACTGTCTATAGGATTTGTATTGTCTATGGACTGTTCTCTAGGGTTTGTCTATAGAGTGTCTATAAACTTTCTAGACAGAAGTCTATGGACTGTGTAAAGAAATTTTTGTAAGGAAGATTAGGAAGCTTGTGGGGATGAGGTGGCTGCGGCTGTCGAAGGACAGCGGTTAATTTGGAGCGATAAGGCAGAGGCCTTTGTCCTGCCGTGGGCGTGGTTGGGCTGGTAGTGATGATAGCAAAGCGAAACAGGCGCTCACCTTGGTGGTGCCCAGCTGGAAGGCGTCGGAGAGCGATGATGGCACCTGGTCGAGCACTGCCCGGCACACGTCCTTGGCCGACGCACCGCGGGCCAGGCGGTTGGGAGGGACCAGGCATCGGTACCTGGGCACGTGGCACGGGAACCTCTACACACCCGACGAGGGGCACCAAACACCCGTGTAAGAAAGAATTTGTTTCGTGAGCAGGTTTGGCAATGGTGAGGTCATGATTCCCACTTACGATGAGTGGTCGTCATACGTCGGGAAAAGTGAAGAGGCCGCGCCGCATGACTGCTTGAATCTCTCGGAAAATATTTTGCGATTGCCAATGCTAAACCGCCTGCAATGTTTTATACTCAACGCGAGACATTGATATGCCGATCTAGACGTTTCTGGCAGTCAGTCGGATTCAAGCGTGCACTGGACATTCCCTTTGACACTAGGAAATTGCATAGGTTTATAGCAATAATCAGGAAGTGGACATAAATGCTGCCGGCAATGCAATAACTGGTGGCATAATGGGTGTAATAATGGTTCACTGGCAAAACAGTATGGGCCCATTTCTTTTTTTATGTGCGAGACATAAACCGAAGAAGAAAAAAGCGTTAATCTTGCTTCCTAGGGAACTCGGAAAACGCAGGACAGTGCCTACTCGCATTTATTTTTTCCCCTTCTAGACGACTTCATTTCCTGGCAACATGGGCAATGTAATCTTCGCTTTCGTCAACTTTTTTTTATTTTGCTCCCTCTGGCTAAACAACGGCCACAAACAACAAGATAATTGCATATATACAGAGTGAGAGCTTTTCCCACGGCGCGAAAGCGCCGAATAGAGGCACAGTAGACGGGCAGCAGCCAGTTACCGAGGTTGCAACCACACAACCAAATAAAGAACAAAACGCACAAACAAACAAGAAAAAAAGACTATCCGGTATAAAAGCCCTGAGCCAGCGAGCGCGGAAGCCCGGACGTATCAAATTCCGCCGCGAATAATTGTTCCCGCGAAAGCAAGAGCCGCACGATTAGAGGGGGAGAGGGGAAGACAATGGAAAGGCGAAGGGACACTGAAGCCCTCTCTCCTTACACCCTAAAATAAGTGTATTCAAAGAGGATGACCTGGGAAGAAAACAAAGCTAAGTGAGTGAACTCGGAGGATGCGCGGGCTTTGTCTAGAAGATGCGTAAGTACGCGAGGACAGGTTGCGCGGGTGAAATTAAAAGCGTCCGGCAGCCTGTGCTTAGGTGCGGGAAGTTTGACCTCCGTATGTGGAACACTACGTATCAGGCCTTCCATTTTGCACTCTACCGTGCGCTTGGTCGGTTTAGGGCTCAAGACGGTCTTAGAGATACACGTACCCGGCGAGCAGATGTTTACTCGAACTGGAACGCGTTTTGTCAGAACGCTTACACTGTATGGACGGGGGAACCTGTTAGCACCTCAAATGGGAGAGCTGGACCACTCCATAACAGACTCTGCGCCTCCTGTTATCTGGCCTCGCCTAGTGCTACACATTGCCCACGCGGTAAACCCTAGGGCTGCTACCCTTACAAATATTTCTTCAGGCAATCGATAGACTGTCCTTAGACTTCTGTCCATATAAACATAGACTTTCTGTAGACAATCTATAGGCAATACAAATCGTATACACACTCGATACGCAATCTATAGATTTATGGCCGTACACTTTTAGTAGACTTTTGTCATTAGACAGTCTATAGACTATGAATAGACAAAAAGAAATATCTATAGGAAAGCAATAGAGCCTAAAAGAAGTTCATATAGAGTATCTATAGACAATTTTTATAAGGGACTGTGCACTGCCAGGCTCCTGCGTAGTCGATCAGCATACCCAACTATTCTGGACAAGAGCATTTTTGAACGGGAAAGAGTTTATGAGTGCAATTTTTTCATATATAGTACGATTTCATTACAACATTCAATATATCCGCAGATCTCCCGTCGGCAGGCTTGAAGTTTTGCTATTAACGTTTTTACTATCGTCAAAAGCGTTCCTTTTTGGTTTTCTATGGCAGTCTTAACTGCTCAATGCGAGCGATGGAAACACGTTAAAAGATCGACTTTGCTGCATATAGGAAAAATGAACCATTATCGTAAATATTTATATACTAAACCTGACAGTTTTCCGATATTGAAAAATTTTGTCCAAGATAAGTTGGACATGACCATCTGTTCTTCGCAACCCGAACGTCGGTGCATGGTGTAAAATAAAATGATGCACTCATTCAGCAGCTCAAAATGCAGGCATAGTTAGTCAAGCACCTGGAAGCATACTGGGAGTTTGCCCCCCCCCCCCCTCCCGAAGAACTGTAGCTTTTATCAGAACCTTAGAAGTTTACGTGTTAATTTCATGACGACCGTATTTCTTTTAAGAGCACTTTGTTGTTTTCAATATGTAGGAGCTCTATATTTCTCCCTTAACCCGTTCTTATCAACTGAGTAGCATCTCTGAGGTTCTAAACACGCCAGCTTAAGTCTCTGCTCTTCAACTCGCTTTTCTATCTACTTCTATTCCAAAGTTCTGCACGGCACTCAATTGCACTGCTTCTTCTTCTTGGATAATGAAAAAGACATCACTGAAAATGTCGGCCTCAGTAAAGAAAAGCTAGCAGTTACAAAATAATGTAAAGAACACTGCGAAATGAGAATAAAATACGGTACACATGAACGCAGCATATGCTTCTTCCTCAATGAATGCAGATTAAAGGTCCGCACTCTTTACCCGAGCCCATGGGAAAAAGATCAATACCACAGCTTCCAGTTAAACCAAGTTCAAAAGTCGGCAACCAGACTAATCTCTAATGAGACATAAGGTACGAAAGTAGCCAACATTAACTCGCGGAAAAGAAGCATTTCGATTTTAAGTGTCTTTTGTTTCAAGCGTTTTGGATTCTCTGGCATGCTCACGGAACGACCCATCGCAAGTTTCAATTTTACACTGTAAGCTGTTAATGCCGGGCTACCCCAAGATATCGCGCTCACTATCCACATTCAATGACGTCATCACATAGTAAGGTCACATTATCCATTATCATCGAATTCAGGCACATCGAATTCAACGAACCATGGGACAGATGTGTAATCTGACGCATTGGTCATATTAATAGGCCATGCCACCCGTCAGAGCCCTTACATATGACGACAAGCATCTTGAAAACCCACGACCACCCTTATGACCATGACCACGACCCATTATCATCGGTCACACGACCAATTTCAACCATCCACGTGACCAATGTGTAATGTGACGCATTGGTCATATTAACTGGCCATGCCACCCAATAGAGCTCTTATATATGACCACCAGCCCGTTTAAAACCCACGACCACCCTTACACAACGTGACCCACAGTACAGCCCGAAGCTCAGTACGCGCAAATGTTTTCAGTTTTTTTTTTTCCATCAGCTCAAACGAACCCAAACTCACGTTCCTCCATGAAGCCGCTTGCGAGACACTCTCTTGGAACGCTTCCGGCGTATCCGCGTCACTTGAACGAGAAACACTTCGGCGCGTCGCAGCTTGAAGCAGTTCAGATTCATCAGGCTGTTCTCAACGCTGTTGAACAGGCTAGTCATCGCACCCGACGCTGTTGCGTAAACGATCCACTCGACAGCTGGCCTTCTTTCTTCGGCTCACAGCGAGCGTTTTTCTTCCAGAATCACGAAAGCACCTCATTCAAAAGTCGGAGCAAACAAGTCAACTGCAGCAGCCGTCTCGGAATTCTGCTTGTTCGTCGTGCGGTAGTTTTAATCGGTTTTTGGCAGCCAGTTCGAGAAGCCATGCTACAAAAGTGGATAGAATGTAATGAAGCAGGCCCATCATGCAATTCTGTGACGTACGCGTTCTTCCAAAAAACACGGCAATTTTTAGAGCTCTAGCGAACGTAGGTGGATAGACTCGGTGGGATCGTGGAGTACTGAGTAGGACACACGACCACTGATGATGGTGATGGCATTACAAGTAGGAATTCTACTATTTTCGCCACGCTAGGCATGTTTCCCTTAGTGTTTCGATACTTCTGGACAAAGAAGTGACTCGTTGTAAACGTTCACAGTGCCTCATGGCTATTACCAGTGACTCATCTCCTGGAGTGCATGGCATGGCTGAAATGTTCAAGGGAAAAAAATTACATGCTTGTGCGAAAACCCAGTCTCTTCAATACCGCAGACAACTCTGCACTGTCATCAAAAATTCTGTGACAACGTTGAGGGCACCAAACTCGTCAAGCGCTATTTTTTCATTCAATGCATTTCATGAGGTCTCGGGTAATTTCTCCAGCGCCGCCCTTCAAACGTGAACACAAGCGTTGCGCTAAGTCGTCAGCACTGTGAACGTGACGTCGATGAGACATTGGAAACGCCAGCACAGCTCTGCCGCAAGTCCTCAAGATGGACGGACGCCTGATCACCACCAGGGCACTGACGGCGATGATCTTCGCGTCAAAATTGGAGTAAAGACCATCAAAGAAACACGTAGTCTTCAAACAGCAAACAGCTGTAGTCAAGACACCGTCAAGACACTTGGGGCACCATACATGATGAGCTCCTGCAGAGCAGATGTGACGAACACTGGACACCTTCAAGAATTCCGTAAAGACCGAAGAGGAGGCCAAGCCTTGTGTCCACGTCACTTGAACTAAAATTTAATTACTGTTATCGCTAACCTTTTACGAGCGTCCAGTCGGCACAATCCTCGACAACGAAATTTTTCATAGCAGCACAAATGATTCCGCATTCATTACATAGCGCGGATGACAACACTCCATCTAAAGGCGACCGATATGCTCACAATAAAAGGCCACTAATCGAATCTAAACCAATCGCAGGTCACTCAGAGCACACGCATGGACATGAATATCTCCAAGACCGTTCACAAATAACGGCACCTATTGCAACAAAACCAACTCCTGGCCGAGTTCACGCTGGGGCGTTGTGGCACCGTTTTCAAGACGTCACAGTCCATCTTGCCGTCCGTCCCACGTCGAATCGTCGAGACTTCCAAAAGCTGGAAGGCGGCGTGCATGCGATATCCTCAATTTCGTCGGCACCGGGTGAAAAAAAAAACGATAACGGCTCCAAAGATGAAAAATAAATACGGACCGGCCGAACCGCGCCGACGCGCGCACTGCTCACGGCCGCACAGAAATGGCATCAGCTTCAACAATGGCCACTCGCGGTCTCCTACAACGGCGGAACGGAGCGACGAGCGCAGCGCCTCAGAGCTGCGGTGGAAAAGACGTGCCCTAATGCGGACGAGAGGAAGACGGAGACCCGGCTGTGATGATGGTTGCGCAGCGGTCGACGACAACAACAAAAAAGGGGGCACAAAAAAAAGGTAACAGAAGTAGAGCTGGGCCACCCCGATGCTCCCAACGCCGTTTCCGGGTTCCGTGAGCACGCCGCCCAAGGAGCATCTTCTTCCCACGAACGCTCCGCTGCCCGCGATTAACCGCCCAGCGGAGCGACCGGGATAATCCGAAGGACCGACCAAAGGGACTGCCGGCAGACCCTCCGCGTGTCGGCAGCGCCACACGCGTCGGTGACGTCGTCGTCTTTGACGTAAAGTGTGGCGAGAAGGGAAGTGGCGAGGATGTGGGCACTGCACCAACTATACGCGTACACCTTCCTCTCCCTTTAATGAACTCGTGCGAGCTGCAGGGAAGAATGGCGTTGAAAAACTTTCTTTCCAAACTGACACCTACTACACCCGCTGCTGAGTGCTCCCTCGGCCGTGAACGGTTTCCGCTTCCCACAAGCGCCTCACGGTGTGCTGCCTTTGTTTGCATCAGTGGTCACTCGTGCTTTCTCTGGAAAGTGGAGTCTTTCATCAGTCACTCTTTTTCCTTAGAGAAAGCGCTGCCCTGCACGCGTGTCTGTTTTGACGAGAGAATCTGAGGACTCGGCATGTTCTGCCCGCGACGTGAGATTATTCCGGCCCCGGCGCCCGTGAATGTGGAGTCGGAAAGAGAGTTTTAAGGAGCCAACCCGGATGCATATTTCACCAGGATTTAACGGAGGATATTAGCGCCACTTCGTGGCGTGTGCGAAGAACGGGCGAGAAGTAGTAAGAAATAAAGCCAGAAAGGTCAACTAGTTCCTTTTTTTGTGTGTGGAAAGCAGCAGAACCGAGCAGAAGTGACACACGGAGATTCACAATATCTGGACCGAAAACTCCGGGACAAAAAAAAAAGTGGTAGCGTTTTAACGTAGGTAAACCGAGCAGACATGCGAAAGCATGTATTTAGCATGGTTGGATCATGGCTTTGCTTTGCTGGGTCGTCGCCACGTCTGGCGACGACATTACACTCAGGCTAAGCGGTGATGTGATCTCTTAACGCCGCAGATGGAGTTGATAATGACGACAATAGGCAATGCACAGAGTGGGAATGTGTTGCAGTATAACACGGGGCGTAATCGACTGCAGTGATAGCAAAGGGCTCTCGTGTAGTGGCCAGTGAGGCTGAACTGTTCGCACCGCCGCGGGTTCGAAACCCAGTCGCGGAATTTTTTTTTTCTGCATGGGCTGTTGCTATGCTAGGTTTGCAAAGGTCACCCACAATGTCACTGTCCCATTGGCTACTGCTGGCGCGACGCTCCTCCGGGCTAGCCCGAGCTTACCCAAGTTACTCTGAGGCCTCAAACAAGATTCCTGGTTCGGACAGTGTTAGGTAATGTTTTCGCACTAAAACCTGTACGTACAGTAGCTCATAGCGCCTGCACACCTTTTTTTTTTTGCAAACAAATAACGCGACACTGACGCCAGGTTTAACATTGGGCTGCGAGAGGCACGCGCTCGACGAAGTGAGAAGGGTTCATGAGAGTCGGGCACGCCGATGCCATGGCCCAAACCCTGCATGCCTCGAGGGTCATAATAAGGTACAATGAAGCTTTTTTCTTCTTCCCCTTGTTCTTTTGAAGCGAAAAGCTTCACCACGCTAGATAAAGCACTCTACGGGAAGGCAGCACAAAGACCTTGAGCGACCTTCAGCCCAACCAAGGATAGCCGTGTATGCCCATATGTGGTACAGTTATGGTGTCGAACCCTTGACCCCTGACCTTGACCTATGACCCTTCGGTTGACCTTAGACCTTAATAACAATCGATGGGGTGATGTGAAGCCACGTGATGACATCCGATGGGGGTGCCATAAGACCGTGTGATACAAAGTCATAGCCACGTGGTCGTGTGGGCATATATAGAACGGCTGTCGCGAGCATGTAGCTGTGCTGCCATGGACGAGCCTCAGACACTTAGCAAGCGTGCTTGCTTTCGCAGAATTCTAGGGTTAGCCAAGTTAAGCCACTGCCAATTTTTTCTGTGACCGATATGCAAAGGCGTCGTGGAAACAGCTTCCACTCCGCTTCAGCGGCTTTGGCGTTCAGCCGCCGAGCACGTTGTCCCGGATTCGATAACCGGTGGCGGCGGCTGCATTTCAACGGGATAACCGTAGCGCAGCGAGATTCTGCTACATGTCAGAACACCCTACTAAGCTGGAAATAATCCTAGGCCCTTCATATCCTTCGCCAGAATCTTCCTCATAACCATGGAGAGCGTTGGCTTATAAAAATGGTCTATAGACAGTCTATAGATCCTTATAGACTCTATCGTCTTTCTATAGATATTTATTTTTGTCTATTCATAGTAAATTGACCGTTCATAGACAAAAGTCTCCCAAAATTGTACGGCCATAAATCTATAGATTGTCTATAGACTGTCTGTCGGATTTGTATTGCCTATAGACTATTCTTTTGGATTGGTCTATAGACAGCCTAGAGACTTTATATACACAAATCTATAGACTGTCTAAATAAATTTGGTCGTAAGAATCCGTCAGTTTCTTTTTATTTTCATCTTTTTTCACAGAACTCGATTCTGTGCGTCAGTAAAAAAATTGGAGCGGGCACTTAATTTCCGCCTTATGGGTGTGACGTGATGGCGTCAATGAGTTAATGCCCATTTTTGAGGACTGCAGCCCGGTCGCAAAACGGACAAGAAAGACTGACACGAACACGGTTTGTGTCAGTCTTTCTCGTCCGTGTTGCGACCGCGCTGTAGTCCTCAAAAATGTTGAACCAACAAGCCAGCCACAACATACCGGTGCCCATATATGCATAATTGGTCATTCTCTATTTTACATTCATAGATGCCTGGGGGTCCTCATACCACTTGTGGCGCAGTGGTGCAGCGGTCAGGTGATGTTTCACTGCCCTGCGGTGGCAGGTGCTGCCACCGGTGGGCTTGCGGAACCCAGGTTGCCCTTCCCGAGCAACTTCTCGCGACCAATTATTAATTTAACAGCCACCTGCCACGGCGCGCAGTTTGCTCACAATCCGGTGGGCAGGTTGTTTGACGTCACACGGTCACGTGACCTAGGTGGCCCACCTGCATTCTGTAGGTTGCTTCCCTGCAGATTTTTCCCGGATTTTTCGCTCGCACTGCGCACACCACTCATAAGGTAACGTATAAGCGTCCCCATAGCTTTTTTTGTTTTGCAAAAATCTGTAAACGTTAAAAAAGACACCTTTCAGAAATCTTAGCAATGGAATACTCCTTCACAGATGTATTAGGAAGCGCCAAAAAAAGACACAAACAGTACAGATGCGACAGGAGACATGAGTGTCCTGTCGGATCTGTACTGTTCCTGTATTTTCTTGCGCAAATTAATATGTATCGTTCAAGCAACCAACTGAACCAATTAAAAGCCTTAGCTCCTTCACAGACACTACTATGCGACAAACACTATTGGCTATGATGGGAAGCCAACCACGAAGTAAAGGAAATGTCATCAGCTTGTTTTATCTCCTGTCACGACTTTATTTTTAGCGCTGATATATTCACTATGACACCACGCCAACTTGCCCAAATGTCAATCCTTCTGTAATTGAAATGATGCCACAAAACCGATGATGCTTCAGTTCCCTTCCCAAGCAGAAATAGTTATCGATCCCGTATAAGAAATATAAAGGTAAATTTCGGTCCTACATCGGTCCAGAGTGAAACCATTCATTTTCAATATTGGGCCGATTACCTCATTTCCTATATTGGGCCGATTACCTGTGCTGCTTGGGTTATTGCTATTGCATTTTCCTAACGATGAGTGCGGCACAGTTCGCACGCTACAACCACAGCAGCACAGGTCATCGGCCCAACATTGGGAATATATCGGCAAAGGCTGCTCCTACAAAGAAACATATATTAGCGGTCCAACATTGGGAATATATTGGCAAAGGCCGGTCCTACAAAGGAACAGAGTGAAACCATTCATTTCCATTATTGGGCCGATTACCTGTGCTGCTTGGGTTATTGCTGTTCCATTTTCCTAACGATGAGTGCGGCACAGTTCGCACGCTACAACCACAGCAGCACTGGGAATCGGTCCAACATTGAGAATATATCGGCAAAGGCTGGTCCTTTGTAGGACCGGTCTTTGCCAATAGATATCCAACATTAGGTCGACGCTATGTGCTACATGGGCACGCGCTTCACATTGTCCTTTTTCCGACAGACCTGACAAGCAATTTCAACCAACGTGTGCCTCTCACAGAAAAGCAAGACGCGGTTGTAAGCAGTGTTCAGCATGAAGTGTTCACTGCTGTGCTCAACGAAAGCCTGTATATAACGGCGATTGTTCCGTCTCGCTTCTATTAGGTTATTTTAATCCGCCACGCCGGGTGGTTGATACCAGCGTGACAGGGGGTACCGCTTAGCTTGATCCACTGACCATTGCAAGGAGAAATCAGAAGATTTAATTCGAATTAAATCGTTTTATTAAAGGGACTGCCAAAATGAATTTTAACGACTTAACATTTCTTCTTTTTTAGCACAATACAAAGCTTAGTGTCCTATAAACCTATTTCCGCGACGGTTTTTGTTTATTTATTTATTTACTTATTTATCTACTCATACTGTCAGCACCTGCCAAGACCGGAGTTGGTGAAATAATCAAAAACTAGATGCAATACATTAGCAGATTATCATTAGAAACGCCTTAGATTTCTGCAGACAACCTTTCTATGCATGGATACGACTGGCTTTGAACATCCCGATGCTGGAGCCACCAAGCCATATTCTCCTTTTTGTCAAGCGTAACGTCTATTTCGGTTGCATCCACTTGCGTATACCCAAGAAAAGCTTTTACTCCATACTGGCGAGCGCCTCCTTATCATCATCATTAGCCTGAATACACCCACAGCAGGGCAAAGGCCTCTCCCGTGCCTCTTCAATTAACCCGGTCCTTTGCCAGTTGCGCCCACCCTATGCCTGCGAACTTCTTTATCTCATCCGCCTACCTAGCCTTCTGCCGCCCCCTGCTACGCTTGCCTTCTCTTGGAATCCACTCCGTTACCCTTAAGGACCAGTGGTTATCTTTCCTTCACATTGCATGCCCTGCCCAAGCCCATTTCTTTAACCCGCGTTTTTCCCTCACCCACTCTGCCCGCTTCCGGTCTCTTAACTTTACACCTATCATTTTACTTTCAATGGCTCGCTGTGTTATACTTAACTTAAAGGGGCTGCGAAACACCGCTTGAACGGACGCCGGTTACACTTCAGATGGATTGTTTATGTCACACATATGCTGACTCAAAAAGAATTACGAGAATCGATGCATAGGAAAAAGAGTTATTCAATGAAGAAATTTCAAAATACAAGCAAATAAAATGCTGCCCTCAACTCTATTTTCGCGCAGCTTCCCATTCCCATTTCACTCTCCCAATGACGACACACTGTGCGACCAATAAAAACAGCCTATCTTAGCACGTGACGAAAGTTTGCACTCCATGGTTGCCTGTTCTCTGTAACTCATTCATGCCAAGGCTGGCGGCCTGTTTGCATGGTTACAACCATCATGTGGACGGCCAGCTGATCCAGCGATGCTTCATCGTCACCTCGACGGCGCAGAAGGGAACACTGATCAGTGACGTTCCCTGACTTATGGATCCCAACTCGAGCGCGAAATACTGCGACGGTGTGACGGCCTGCGCAAGATATCAGACACATTTAGCATAGCCCGTACCGCTACTGCTTACTGCCAACCATCGCCCCTAGCGCGCTGGTTGGTCAAGGCGAGCAAGGAGCGCGCCCTGTTGACGAGAACGTGGCGCCAACTAGCGCCACCGCCCGGTGATCCTCCACAAGCTGACGATGCTCACTGTCTGCTAAATGTGAACTGAACGCATCATTCCTTGGGACCGAAACGAACGCTTATAGAGTGCAATGGCTCGATCGAATCGATTCCGCAAACCCGCTCTCAGATACTTAGAGAGTACCCATAAGTATTAGTGCTAGGTCGTAGGATGTTTACGGAGAGGCGCAAAGTCCGTCGATGCAAAAGGTAGCCAGAGCCTCTAGTGGTGCATTTTCTGTTTTACTTGCTTTACAGTGCTTTTATCTAGGGCAAACAAGTTGGTTTTGTTAATGTAATATAGAACACAAAAACTTGACAAAACGTATCTCTAGTTATTAACACAATTTGCAGTATATTTACTCTTTGTCCAATCATAAAGCTCGCCCTCCGTGATATCATATCCACCAAAAACCGCCGCTGTATGGTGACACCGTCGGCGCCATGAATTTGTTTTTGCGAGCTAATTAAAATATTAAAAACAGGAGTATACGCGGTACGACCGATGACAATAGCATCACTATAACTCATTCTATGCAACCAACGGGCAAAACAATGCACTGAAAATGTGTTTCAGGGCCCCTTTAAGCTGAACCCTTTTCGTTAGCCTCCAAGTTTCTGCCCCCTAGGTGAGTACCGGTAAGATACAGCCGTTGTGCACTTTTCTCTTGAGGGATATTGGCAAACTGCCATTCATGATCTGAGGAAACCTGCCATATGTGCTCCACCACCTTCTTATTCTTCTAGTTATTTCCCTGTCAGAATCCGGATCAGCGGTAACTACCTGCCCTAAGCAGAAGAGGAGGAGGAAAGACAACGATGACGGCGATGAGGGCGCAGTGGGCTATCCAAGTGGATATCCTTTCTCGTTGTAGTTTCTAGCCATTTTAAGCTGAATTCTGATAAAGGGTAGGCATATAATCTGCCTTTTTATTTGGGAGCTTTATGGAACTCACTTCATGCAGCAGAACTACAAGTGCTTTCCTTTCTGCTTCTCAGCTGCTCTAATGAGCTACGCTATTTCTTGAGTTTAACGTTCGCTAATTCGGCGCGCTCTAAAACATCTTTTCCAAAACGACGGCACCCTCTGAAGCAGGACCTCACGCCTCGGACTGAATTCTTCGTTGTTCCTGCCGTGTTCAGTACGTTCACTGACCATAAAACATGCACCGGGCTTTCATTTCGTCTCATGTTTCCTACAAGCGATAAATTTGCTTTATTTTTTATTTAGCGTAAATATTCTGCCGCTTCATGTCCTAAAGAGAAACGGCGGTTTGTAGAGAAAAATGCACTCCGTTCTGACAACCAGAAGGCGCCACTAGGCTGAGCTTATCGTAGCGTCTGCGTTTCTTTACGCTGAACTATAAAAGAGAGAATGACAAATGACGTAACGTCCCGCAAGATGCTTGCGTTTAGCGTACGTAAGAGTGCATACGCTTAGATACATAGACAGCGTCGATTTATACTCTTTTCTAACCACATCTGCGCATACCGCGAGCAGACGACACACAGACGACCAAGCCCGGAGGAACACGTATAACGCGCTCTCCTGATCGGCTGAGGTCTCCGCTTTTGTTAGTGCTGAAAGTTAGTTATGATATTTGGACTATAGCAGCCAGCCAGTTCAGGAGTTTCGTATTTAGCTTCCCAACATGTCTGGGAGAAGATACTACGGTGCGAGAAGGTATGGGGAGGCTCTGCTGGCTTACCTGTCGGAGAAGGCGGCGAACTTGAAGCGTATCGGATATCCCAGCTTGCGTATGCGTATCGTGTCCAGCATGCCCGAGTAACGGAGCTGCTCTAGCACCACGGCCAGGTCGAACTTCATGGGCGCCTTCTCGTTGTTGGGCTTGATGCAGCGAACGAACCATGGGTTGCACCTGTGGCAGCGAACGTAGTGTGTCAGTATATGATTCCCTGATCAACAGAATGTCTCATCACTAGGTAACAAACTGCGTGGCGTACCACGTTCGCCGCTCTGAACAAGAGTGGCGCTGGTGAACACTCTCATGGTTCGGTTAAACTACACATAAATACCCCCGAAAGCAGATTAGACAGCCGTCGCCATACATCAGTTGGTAGAGCACCGGACGCGAAATTCGGAGGTTGTTGGTTCGGATCCCATCGGCGGCTCGTGGTTGTTATTTCTTCTGCTTTCTTATCAATTATTTTAAGCGATAAATATAATTGCACATTAAACTCAAATTAACACAGCAAATTCGGAAAAACCAAATCCCCTATGATTTTTTATTTTGGTGACTGTTCTCTTCCATCATGTGTGTCATTACGAGCACGTCTTTTCCCTTTACTTGCCTGCTTAAGAATTAACATTATGGTAGCTTCGTTCCTAAGCAGAAACGCAATGCAGTCTTTGCCCATCCGGTTTTAAGGTGGTGGTGGTAGTGGTTTTATTAAAAATAATAGTAAAAAGGAAGGAAAAGATTTTTGCTAGCCCGGCATCTGCCGTCGATACTGAAGCACCTGAGCTGGGGCAGCGGAAATAAAGGATAGCAGGCAGAATGGAGAAATGAAATGAAAGAGGTGAGGGGACAGGAATAGAGGACAGGGGGAGAGGTAATATGTACAAACTATTTAGTATTTATAAGAAATGTGTCCAGGTTGTGCCGGCTTTAAGGCGTCAGTTTTTTCCCGGACTACTATATAGTCAGCCGCGTTTAACGTGTCTGCAAGAACCACGAAAAACCCTTACTGTGCCATGGCCTCCACGAGGCTCTGCAAGGAGTCGTGGAAGCGAGCCGCGACCGTGGGCGCACGGGGCTTCATGGTGACGAAGCGACCGTCCGCCTTGCTGGACGTCTTGCATGCCTCGGCCGTGGCCCGGCGCCACTCGAACATCTGTGACACCATCTGTCACCGGGAAAGAGGGGGATAACGCCACGCACGGAGTTAGCAGCAGGCGAAGAGACAGAAGGATAACTACAAAGTAGCCGTCAACCACTCCTTAAATGAACGGACTATGGACACTTCATCTTAGTCGCCGGTTTTCCTTCTCTGTAATGACGCATAAGACATCAGAATACAACTACATGGACCACCACATAGTATTGGACTTGCAATTTCTTGTCATACTATTGCGGTTTCGGTTTCGTTAAGTAAACGATGGGTGTGCCGCGTAGGGAGTGTTTAGGTCGCATGAGGCATTAAAAAACTGAATCATACCCGCAGAAGCATTGTTTTTGTTATTCCAACAAGCACTTTACTGAATTAAAACTATGTGTCAACGATTATACTGCAATTTTTTTCGTGCCTCACGTGGCCTAAACACTCGTCACGCGTCACAGCCATTGTTTGATTTATGAAGCCAAAACAATATGAGAGAATAAACACAATCATAAATTATTAACGGTCGTAGGCGAATACCATGCGGTGGTCCATGCATTATGATGTCTAACGTGTCACATAAAAGAAAGAGGCAAACATAAATTCGGTGTCTATAGTCCTTTAAGCGTTCGCGTATATGAGAAATCGCTGCAGTCACGATGCGCTTTGCAATGTCCTTAAGAACTGTAAGGAGTCGTTAAATGGCAGTATATTTTTCTCGAACTGGCTGTCACAGAATCGAAATCTGTTTATATCTTATGTCCCTCATGTATGCTCATTGAGTAAGGAATGAAGAGGAAGATGTAAGACACACACGCCATGAAAGAGTATGGCATGGTGTGTGGATGTATTGCACTCAGCTTTGTAGAGTAAGAGAAACGTCCTGAAAAGCAGATGATGAAGCCGTGAACATCGATCACTATTGAAAAATTGCTGGCGATTTAGTATTGCTAACCAATAGACATTGTGCGAAAATAGGCTTTTGCAGGTGGACACCTACGCCACGTATCTGAAAGCGCGACTGAAAGCGCGTTTACTTTCCGTTCGTGGCTTGCGCACAGATGGAAATTTATGAAGACGACGACGTGTAATGTACAGCGCGACTAAAATTACTGAGATAATGAAGAAGTGTGTTGCAGTTTAACACGAGGCGTGATTGGCTGCTGCGATAGCACAGTGCCCTCGTGCAGTGATCAGCTTCACGCTGCCGTGGATTCGAATCCCAGTCGTGACAAGATTTATTGCATTGATTTACGGTTTGGCCAAGATCACCCTCATTCAAAGTCTCGTTTATTTCCCGCCATTTCCAGAGTCAAGTGACTGACTTCTTAGGCTTCACCATACACCGGAATTTTCCAGGTTAGGACGCCAACAGTGCTTTCGCACTAGGAGTATACTTCCATTTCAGGAAGGAACCGAACTTGCAATGCCCGCCGCGGTGGCTCAGTGGTTAGGGCGCTCGGCTACTGATCTTGAGTTCCCGTGTTCGAACCCGACCGCGGAGGCTGCGTTTTTATGGACGAAAAACGCTAAGGTGCCAGTGTGCTGTGCGATGTCAGTGCACGTTTAAGATCCCCAGGTGGTCGAAATTATTCCGGAGCCCTCCACTACGGCACCCCTTTCTTCCTTTCTTCATTCACTCCCTCCTTTATCCCTTCTCTTACGGCGCGGTTCAGGTTTCCAACGATATATGAGACAGATACTGCGCCATGTCCTTTCCCCCCCAAAAAAAACAATCACACACACACACACACACACACACGCATATATATATATATATATATATATATATATATATATATATATATATATATATATATATATATATATATATATGATGAGAAGCCATGCAGTACGACGAACGGAAGCGTACTTACGGGCAGCTTGGACGAGATGAGGAGCTGCACCACGTCCGGCCGGAGGGTGTCCCTGTTCTTGTCCAGGAACCCTTCCACGGAGTACCACACGTGTCCCGCGTAGTGGCGCACTCCGAACTCGAGCGACGACATTCGCGGCCGCGAATAAAGCTCGTCCAGCGCGTGGTTGTAGTGGCACTTGTCCAGGAAAGAGGCGTCCGTCGCCTTGGGGAAGTTGGACTCATCGTCCAGCAGCGCCAGCAGGCCCAGCGGCCGTTTGGCGATCAGCTGCAGCGCCCCCTGGTTGTCGCAGTGGCTGAGTGGCTGCCAGCTGAGGCGCTCGCGGCTGTATTCGGCCTGCTCGAGCTTGAACACCTGGCGGATCTGGAACTGCTGCAGTGCCTCGTTGGCGTAGTTGATGCACAGCTGCTCCAGGCTGTTCTCCTTCAGGTCCTGTTTCGCGTCCGGAACAGGACAAAACAGTGTTCGATACAGAAAGGAACAGTGCGCCAGCTTGTACAGTACAGGGCGGTAGTCCCAGTCTATAACTTCCGTTACTATGGCTCGTTAAGACAAAGACATCGAACCGATGATGTGGCCGAATATTCTGTAGTCGGATACAACTTAAGTCTGCAGTGAAGCTCCGCCCACATTTAGGACTGGTGCACAGAATCCCTCCATGACAAAAACGTAGTCCGTTGTTAAACCTTCTTTTGTCACCTAAACAGGAAGCTAATCACGAGAAAAAAGTTATAAGCACTAGAATTTTTATACCTGGCTTGTTTAATAAAGTCAAACATTAAAAAGATTATTTCGTTTACTATTGTGATTGGCTAGCGGAGTAATACAGTATGCCACGGACCGGGGCACATTGTTGAAAACTGCTGTTTTTTTACGTTGTATCCTACTATAGCTAACATTGTAGAAGGGCTTCTCAGCGTAACATAGCGACAGAGACGACCATAAGCATAAATGACTGCAGTGCACACAACTGTGATGGAATGAAACCTGTTTATGTGTTTATTAGCCTTGAAGGGGAAACTGACGATGTACATGGTCGTCCACTCTTAGGGTGAACACGCGAGCACGGGGCCAGCGCTCTGCGGAGCACCAGTGCGTCCGAACTGGATACACATCGAAGCACAGTGCCGCATGCGCAAAGTGACCTAGAGGTGGTTCTTCGCGTCCTCTGCCACTTTGCTTCGATGTGCGGCCGCGCCGGACGCACTGGCACTCCGCGGAGCGCTGGCCACGTGCTCGCGTGTTCCCCCTAAGAGTGAACGGCACTGTACGTCAGTATGCTGGTAACAAAAGAGCGCGCCGCTTATGCCCAGGTATGTTCTCAGAGCACACCCTGTCACATGGCGTCCACTGAACCTAGATTGTCGTCGTCGTTACGCGAATCCTGATAATACTGTGCTGCTACCGACATCATGAAGCAGAGGCACGTACCTCAAAGCCGAAGATATCCAGGATAGCAATGTGCGTAGTCCTGGTGGTCTCCCGCTGGCAGACTGCCTGGTTCACACGCCACACCAGCCACGAGAACAGCCCAGAGTACAGGGCTTTTGCGACGGCGTCCCTACGGTTGACGCAAGAAAACCGCTTCAGTGGAATCAGCGATCCTTTTATTACAATTCCACCTCGTCGTTTCAGAATATTTGGTCGAATCTGCTCAGACACAAATGGACTACGTCAGGTTAAATAAGCCAATATATCTCGCATAAAAGCGCGAAGTGTTGTGCTGACAGCTGGATGAACGCTACCAAACGTGCTCCGGATGTGTAATGATGCAAATCCACTGGTGAAAGAACGGCGAAGGTATGCGGAGGAATAACCCAGACACAAATGTACTACTTCAGGTTAAATAAGCTAATATATCTCGCACAAAAACTCGGAAGTGTTGTGCTGACAGCTGGATGAACGCTACCAAACGTGCTCCTGAATGTGTAATGATGCAAATCCACAGGTGAAAGGACGGCGAAGGTATGCGGAGGTATAACCCCGTTAGCGATGGCAACATTTCTGAACTTATGAGTGTTGTATTATGCATCACTTAACGCATTGGAACTCATTTCGTAGCTGATTCCCTTGATGCCGGCCGTTGCCTAAATGCCTTGGTTACAGTAAGAATTGTGGCAATCACAATGATTGCAACCTCCTCAAGCTAATACTTGATTATCCATTTAGTGACATATGCATTCATCGAGCTTTTATTGAGTCTCTCCTTTCTTGCATTAAAGCCGCCATGGAGCCCATAGTAGTAGCAGCGCAACTCCAAAGTCTCTGGCCCTATCAAACCGTCACCTTTGTCCATTCCGAAGTCCCTAAAACTCACCTGGCGTCCAAGGCCTGGTCGATGTTCAGGGGCGTCGTGAGCCGCTCTCCGCGTGCTTCCTACCAGTCACAAAAGAAAAAAAAATGAGCGGGGAATTCTCCACGATACACAACTTGCGTTTGCCGATGAGGCTATATGCGTACTCGATGAGTACAACGGAACACGCCGTTCTCACCGTTGTCTTGGTCGTAAGAGCGCTAAGGATGCCGTCTTCCGCAAGCTGCAACAGGTGCGACGCCCAGCGCACCTCGGCCTCACTGCCCACTTGTACGCCCTCTTGGCCGTGCTTCAGCTGCACGAGACACAGCAGCGGGAGTCTCAGCGAGTGTTTCATACTATTCACGGACTGAACAGCGTACGGAATCTCGCAATGCAAGGATAGCTGGTTTATTCAACTACAATCGTTCAAAAACTGGCTGACACTCGGTAACGCTGTGTAGCTCTAAATCACAGCGGTGAAAAGGGACGGCGTTATAGCTATTTCACGACGTCTTTTTAATAATAATAATTTCCCTCCTTCCCTTCTCTCTTCCCTTTTTAATCCCCTCATTCCCTTCCTTCCCCAGTGCAGGGTAGCCAACCGGAAGCGTTTCTGGTTAACATCCCTGCCTTTCCCCCCTCTTTTTATCTATCAATCTATCCCCTCCTTCCACTTCTTTTTGTTTCTACTCATCTTCTCCTGTCCGCACGTGGCAGTGAGTGGACCATTTGGTGCCATGCTGTTCACAGGACAATGCACGTCCCTCTTCATTTTCCCTTTGTCTCTTACCATACACCTACTAATTAAAACAATGTTTCGACTAGAGTCAAATTACGTTGTATTTTTAATGCCATAGCATTAAATGCCTCATCGGCAAAAAAAAATGGGTTGTCGATCATAAAATTCGCCCATTGGTTGGAGGGAACTGACGCCACCATACCGGGTGTTTACCATTGCTTGGAAGTACCCTCTCCCGACTAGGCGTGACATCACTCCCCGTAACGGCATCGACAGCTTCAAATGCTGTCACAGTGCCAACGCACAATGTAATTAGGTGTTCCTGAGAATTTTTTTACTTTAATAGCAGACGGTGATAATTAAAAAGAAGACTACAGTAAGTTGCGCGTAAACGGGGATAAGCGACATAAGGAGGACTAAAGTCGACCACTCACGGGCTTCCGGTGGAAGTAGACGTTTCCGAGGTGCAGGACAGCGGCCAGGATGCGGAAGATGGCGTCCTGCTCCTCGGAGCTCATGCCGAGCACCTGCATTGCCGACAGGAGCGACCGGAAGTCCTCGGCGTCGTCCTTGCAGGCCATCTCGATGGCGCCGCCCTGCGAGTCAGAGAAAAGATATGCTCTCTTTTGTCTCCAACCTGGACAACCAAAGCATCCAACTAGATGACGAAGTGGTGCCACATCGGAGAGGATGAACATTTTATTCCAAGCGTCCCTGGACAGAAGCACCAGAACTTGCGTGTTTTGTCAACGCTGCAGGAACTGCTTTGGCGCTGCGGAATTCGCACGCTAATTTAAAACAGCAACAGACGTGGAGAAACAAACACAATGTACCAGATAGCCAGTACTGTCTACGGGACTTTCCCCTGGCACTCGTTAGCGCAGTTATCTTTTTGGAAATAAGCCGCGCGTTCAGGACTGTTTCTCGCATGCCCCTCATCCGTTTTTAAAATTAAAGCTCAGGCGTTTCAGAAACAGATTAATGAGAAACGAAAAGAGCTTACAAGCGAAGAATGCAAAAGCACACAAAACCAAATATGTGTTCCTCCTTCAACTTTACCCTAAGTGTGCAATCTGATACAAAGCCTAGATAAAGACATTGCAGTTGTTCTTGTTTGTATACAGAGTAGTACTGACATTTCGCGAAGGCAGGTCATGACGGGGCGGAGCAACGTAGGGGTCTGTTTTTCCCGAAAGTCAAAAAATGACCTTTCCGGGCGGGTTCACGTACCTGGTTGAGGTAGAAGTATTTATCGGCCGTCTGGAGGCCATATTTCTCTTTGTCCTTGTCCGAGAGCCCGGCCAACAGTTCGTAAAACACGTGGTAGTTGCGCTCCTCGGAAGCCTGCATGGATGAATGAGAGCGAAGGTGTACAGAGGTACAGTATGAGCTTGACAGTGCCGTTTTACAGAGTTTGCAGAGGTTTACAGAGTCACAAGGTAGCATCAGAGTTCTGTCGTTCACATTAAAAGGTCACCGTAAGTTTCCAGGAGAGTACCCTTATTTACCACAACCGTCTCAGTTGTGTCTCTTCTTTACCCAGCATCCGAGTAGCTGGAAACGGAATCAGAAGCAGGCTCCGATTGGCCTGCCAAAACACCGTTGATTTTCTGAACCTGCATCCGCCGCGATTTTCACGGAAAGTAGAATTACCTCCGGTTATGTAAACTACCAGAACTACCAGATCAGTAGGGCGATTGCGGCTGGATAGGCCTTTTGTAGTTGCACGCGGAGCAACAATTATACATGCCCAACAATTCTGGACAAAACATTTATGAGCAGGATCCAGTTTTGAACGCATATTTTTCATATATTGTAAGATTACACTATAGCAATCAATATATCCGCCGATCTCCCGTTGGCAGGCTTCCATTTTTCTTTTGCCATCAACTTTTTTGCTGTCGTCAAAAGCGTTCCCCGTTGGTTTTCTATGGCAGTCTTAACTGCTCGATGTGAGGGATGGAAAAACTTTAAAAGAAAGATTTTGCTACACATAGAATGAATGGACCATTACCTTAAATATTTCCATAACAATAACTTGCTATATTGCAAAAGTCAACATTTTTGTCCCAGAATGTTGGCCATGGTTCCCACCGCAGAGGAAACAGCCCCTAGAACATAAGCATGTACTAAGATTACGAGCAACCTACATCTACAACGCATACTCACAAAGAGTAAGACTTGTCGTAAGTGACCGTGAGCAGCCCCCAGGGACCGTAATTAACAGGTAGTAAAGCGGACGTGAACTGAGACAAAGTTAAAAATTGTCAGTGGCTTAGCTCGGCTAACGCTATGGAATTCGGCGGAAAGCAAGGACGTTTGCCAAACGTCCAAGGATCATCCATGGCAGCTCCGCTAGAAGCTCGCGACAGCCGTTCTATATGTACCCACACGACCGCGTGGCTATGAAGTGGTATCACATGGCCTTACGACAGCCCCATAAGATGTCATCACGTGGCTTCACATCAACCCATCAGATGTCCTTAAGGTCAAAGGTCAACTAAAAGTCATGGATCAAGGTCAGGAGTCAAGGTGAGATGTACCACATATGGTCATACACGGCTATCCATGGTTGGGCTGAAGGTCGTTCAGGGTCCTTCTCCGGCCTACGCGACGACTGCTTTACCTAGCGCAGTGAAGCCAAAACGTTCGCCCGTGGGGGCTGCGTACCTGTGTGACGATGCGCGACTTCTCGAGCAGGTAGTCGGTGGTGTTTGCGCCCGTGATGACGCCGTCTCGGAAGAAGAGGCGCAGGTACTTCCCGAAGCGCGACGAGTTGTCGTTGCGCACCGTTTTGGCGTTGCCGAAGGCCTCGAGCAGGGGCGACGCCTCGAGGATCTGCTCGGTGACCAGGTTGCTGGGGCTGCGGTTCACCGCCGCCAGGTACTGCAGCGCCAGCTTGGTGCTCTCCGTCTTGCCCGCGCCGCTCTCGCCGCTGCCACACGCGTCCGAAAGGAGAGGGGAGACAAGTGCGTGACGCAGCAGCATTGAGAGGATAAAATTTGAGGTCACTGCGGTAACCCGAACTGGAGGAATGCGCAAGCATTGACACCTCCTCGTTTCTCCTTGCCCCTCTTTGCCTCTCTTTGCTTCATTTCGCCCTTCTCCTCACATTTACTCCATTAAGCACTGATGACGCAAATTCATCCAGTTTCCCAATTACCACAATTAATTGTCTTACTTAAGCAAGTTCTATCAATTGCCCATTTCAAGTTTTCAGATCCGGAGTTCCCGGGTTCGAACCCGACGGCGGCGGCTGCGTTTTTGTGGAGGAAAAACGCTAAGGCGCCCGTGTGCTCTGCGATGTCAGTGCACGTTAAAGGTCCCCAGGAGGTCGAAATTATTCCGGAGCCCTCCACTACAGGCACCTCTTTCTTCCTTTCTTCTTTCACTCCCTCCTTTATCCCGTCCCTTACGGCGCGCTTCAGGTGTCGAACGATACGTGAGACATATACTGTGCCATTTCTCCCCCCCCCCCCAAAAAAAACAATTATTAAAACCAATTTTCAATTGGATTGGATTGGATTGGAAAACATTTATTTCGTCAGAAAAGGCAGAATGCAGACGATCCGTGCTAGGTGGCTATCAGTCCACGGCTGACAGCGACCTGGGTAGCCCATTCAATGACCCGGGTTTCAACTCCCAAGTCTGAGCTGACCAACACGGCCTCCCACTGCTCGAGAGTAGGAACCTGTATTAGAGATTTCGGGGGCGGCTCCTCTTTACAATTCCACAAACTTCACGCCACGCTTCGTTTTCAAATCTGGCGTCACGCGTTGGCTCCGCCCGCACGTCCCGTTTTTCAAAATTGACGCCACACGTGGCCCTGGCTCCGCCCACTTTTTGACATTTTTGGCTCTAATTAATTAATTACACTATCGACATAATGTTTTTTTTTTTTTGCGCAGCATCCTCACATCACCCTCTTTCGATTGCAACCATTCGTTTAGCGCTACCTCTTCTACGTTTCTCACAACTGCTGCGGACACGTTTTGCGGACACGACCTTGTCGACATAGCCTAGTAAAGCCTTCGCTTTGATAATAGTGGGGTTCATACCGCGAACGGAAAAGAAAATGGGCGTGAATGTTCGCACCTTCATGACAATCATCAGTATCAAAAACTTCATCATCAATAGTTCAAGTTTCAACGTTTTATGTCTATACAAAAGTCTGTGCATAATGCTCACTACCATAGAACGTCCTATAGACGTGGGAGACCTCTTTGACCAAACTGAGCGGTGTTTATATACAATGCGCACAAAACAGAATAATATTACAGAACTGATGAAAACCTAATAAGACTAGCTGTACCTACTATTATAGACATAAAATGGGGCAAGTTTTTCGAAAACTAATAGATATAAATCTCACCATCCGAACATCTGAAAAACAAGAGCCCGCGAGTTAGCAATATAAGAAAATTTACAATTCACCAATTTTATATGACTGCTGGCACATTGCTGTACGCTAGGAATTAAAGTAGGGTAAACTAAAGAAAATAAAGAATAAGCATAACTTTTGGGTGTAACTGCATAATTTATCACGTAAATCTTTTTTTAAGAAGGCGACACAAGGACCCAATAAATCAGCTACAGGACAAAGGTCTCTTTCAGAGACCTCACATAAGCCTTTCTCTGCATCAAGTGCATCCAATTCCAGATTCGTCACTGGTGCCTTTGCAATGTTCCCTCTGCCCGGGTGTCCGCGTCCACTCCCCCCCCCCGGCTGCCTGCTCTGCACATTGTATCCGTGCCCTAACCCATTTCCTCCGTGTAGTTTCACCTCAGACATCACATTTATTCCCTAATGTCAGCCGCTTTCTTTCTGCCTGACTGTCTTCCACCAACGAAAAAGGGGGGTAAACGCTGGCCGCTTCAAGCAGACAGTGAAAGGAGAAGGGTTGCGAAACAAGTAGCGTTGGAATCAAACAAATAAATAGTAAGTAGAGCAAGGCGGCAAAAAAAATCAGCCCCTGATTAAAAATTACAGCCATGAAGAAGCTGACCTGAAATGAAAAAGCTACCATCGAAAACAACCAGTGGCGCCGTGCACCGACGAGAACTTGCACTAATAAGAAGGTAAACATCGGTACGAGAGTGCATAGAAAAGTTCCAGGAAAAACATTCACAGTGTTAGACGGGCCGAGAGTCATGCCTTCGGTATGTAATGTTGTATCGTGCCTATGCTCCGTTATCGAGGGCTTTCTACACCAGCAAAAAAAAAAATAGTTTTTGGCTGCGTTTTGCTTCCATAACCTAACTTTCGCAAATGTCCTCCATGGTTAGACCCTTTGCGCTCTCATTTGCGCAAATGTGCCTAGACGATGGTTATCATCGTCTGGCGAACATCGTAATGAACCAAATACCAGCGCGATTTCACAAACTTCCTTGGCATTCCATTTCCGACCACTTGTTCACGAAGAACTGAGTTTGCGGCGAGAAACAAATATCTCGCATGCCTTACTCATCTCATCCGAAAAAAAAAATAAAGAATTTACGCAAGAAGCCCGAAATTTGTAACAGGCTCTCGAAAAAGCCGCTCTATCACCATGAATTGGTCGAAGGAACGTCACTTAATTTTTATGCCGCGACCTCTGAGGAATACAAAAACTACGTAAACGACCTACGTATACACACACTAAACGAACACATGCACACATTAAACGAACACGTGTGCGCTAGCAACCCTCTCTATGCCCATGCATAAACCACGAGGAGGAAGGTACGCCGAAAAGGGGGACAGTAACCTCACCTGATGACGATGACCTGGTCCTCACTGTCCTTGCTCATCTTCGAGTAGGCGGCGCTACTGATGGCGAAGAGGTGGCTGCGGAAACAAGAGTAACAGGTGGCTTGCTGGGCATAGATAAGGATAATTTCACTAATCCACACCTCCATGCCACTATGCACGACTCACGTCCGAGTCGTGGACATAAGCAGGTCGTTTAAGAGTAGAGTGGAGTGCTGGGCGAGTTGGTGCATATTTCGAACACATAAAACCAGCGGAAGGACGCAGGCACAGAGGCGCACACAGGACGACGGACTATCAAATGAATTGTAGGTGAGCAGGGACCTCTGTCAGGCTTTCACATAGCCTTTAGTCCCTGCCTCCTCTCGTTTGTACGAGGAATCAATAAATCAGTTTCAATGAATTTCAATTTATTTCGGTGGCGATCGCACACGTTGCTGAAGGCTACGTATGTGTAATCTTCACTGAAATAAATTCAGTTCATAGTTCAGCGTCATCCTGTGCGCCTCTGAGTCTGCGTCCTCCCGCTGGTTTTATTTGTTTGGTCAAGAGTGCGCGGCCTTGCTCTGTACCGGGGACTTTACGAAATCCCTTCAGAAGAAGTAGAACAGGTCGGCGTTGAGAAGAACGCGCGGGTATCGGCAACGCGTGGGTAATGACGTATATCAAGTATATATGTCTGTTCCGTTCAGACAAATGTGCTTGATATATTTCTGTGTCTACCTTCACCACTTTCTGCTGCAATTTCTGCCACGTGACATTGCAGGTAACGCAAGTAAATATAATGTATCGTGCAACTAATAACTACACTGCACTGCGCATACAAGTTTGAACGAATAAACGGCGTACCAAGCTTCTGGCCGACGAAGTATTCATGCGAAATGTTTATGTCACAGAGGCGAATGAAGAACAGATGATGCCATGATGACATGAATTTTAGGACGGTATACAATGGATGGTAATCAGGTAATGTGGTAATCAGCTCGTTCATTCTTCACGAGAAGTGAAATCATTCGGCTGTAAAATGATGACCCGTCGTGCTGCCAACGGTGGTCACACGTTGGCCTGAACTGGTTCTTAAAATGTGGCACGAATACACAGTGCTGAATTAAAGAATTAAAAAAACGACAAATAAGCAAAGTTTACGTTGCAACGTAGTCGCGCGAAGTTTTGCTTTTTAATCAGCTGTCACAACCCAAACTATTTAACGCAGTTAAGAGCATCGAAGGAGTATAAGGTCCGAGGCCAATGAATTTATCTTTGTTTATTTTCTTTAGGAGCTGGCCCACGGAGGGCCACGACATTCTCCTCATGACGATTGTTTTGATACAAAGTTACGGTGGTTGCCGCACTAATAATTAGTAATGTGTGGTTCAAAAACAGAGGCGAGGAAATGATCAAGGGAAAAGGAACAGGTTGGAAAGTTTTCATAGGACCGCCTTCCTTTTTTCTTGTGTTGCCAGCCATATATCAGATGCTGTTAGGGCAGCTATTATGTCTTTAACCTTTTAATTATACCAGCACAAACAGCTATATTTCCGATTAATTATGTGCTAATGACGACATCCCAGTGCTTGTTTGCTCTTCTCCAAAACACGCACTGATGCAAGTACAAGATGCTGTTTAAGCGAACAGTGAAACATTTGTTTCCAAATAATTTTGGACGCAAATATCACCGCAGTTTGCCTTATCGACTAATCAAGCCTTCGTATTGATAACTCGCATTTACTGGTCGCCCAGAGGACAACCTCCCTGCCGCTTGAGTACGCAGATGCAACACCGTGAATATGTCTGTCGTGATAGAAACGTAAGCTGCGCGCAGGTTCATTCATAATCAGCAAACATAGAGAGAAGCAATGCGGCACTACGAAAAACAATACACTGATTATAGCCTCATTGAGATAGGAGGGGGAAGAAAAGAATGTAGATTTAAATTAAAGTATACATGTAAGCACTTGAAGCGCCAAGATCATAGCAGAACAAGGCGCACAAAGTCAACACTACTTTCAAGCGAAACGTAAAGAGCGATTGAAACAAAAAAAAACACAACACAATATTTACACAGCAGAAAACCGGAAGGACAAACTTTCAGATATGCAAGCGTACTGCGCGCGTTTTGCCGTTTCCTCCAACTCTTTACCACTTTGCAAACGATCTCAAGACATACCTGTACTCAGCAATATCCGATCAGCTGAAAGCGCAGACGTCAACCACGGAGTTCACAAGATTTTCCCCCGCCGCGCGCAGGCGACTCCATCTGGCACCACCTCACTCTCACTTGATGCAGTTATTCGCATAAATCCAAGTTGTGTCTTCACAGTGCGGTCGCTCCACTTATCCGCGAAGAAAATGTGAAATCAGTGACGAGACCTTCTGCCACCGGCTAGCACAGCACCGCCGCGAAGGTTTGCGGCCGGTCGAGCACGCAAGGAAAAATACTTCTGGACAGAAAGCCTCACCCCAACTCCTAACCTGTAGCATAGCTATGCAAACCGGTGGGACGTCATGGAGCCTCGTGGAAATGCCTCTGACCAAATGGCAGGGGAGGACGCAGAGAGCACAACGTTCCAACAGCCATTTACCTCCCTTAACCCTTCCCCCTCTAACCCCCCCCCCCCCCCCCGCGAGCAGGGGAATAAGAATGGGCTCACCCCTTTCGCCCCAAGCGACGCTCCTGTCCAAGAAGAGAAGGAGCTTGTTTTGTAAAAATAATCACCATGCCACGGTTGTCCCTTCCCCTTTCGGAATGGAGGGATTGGGGGGGGGGGGGGGGGGGTAAGTAAGTAAGTAATGTGAAAAGAAGACCCGCTCAGTATAGAGCAGTGCAATGGCTTAAAGAAAAGAAATATTAAAGGAAAAGAAGCCAAGTGGAAAGTTCCAGAAAAGGTTGGAGCCTGTCAGGATCTCAGGTTTTTGCTTGTGAAAGCCACAAAAAAAAAAGTCAGATATACAGGGTGTTCAAAGTTAAGCTTTAATGACGCGTCGCCGCGGCCGCATAACTTTTGTGCAGAGGTGGATTCCACGCACCACTGAGTGCCTAATTTCAAAGAAAAATTTTCAACACCCTGCATGTACGAACAGCTTGGGTCAAAAGACTGCGCGCGAAGGACCGCATACTAGTTCAAGGGTGTGGTTGAATAAAGTTTTCTGTTGTTCTTAATCATGTTTTATTTCTCTCTCACTATCAAGAACGCCGAGCCAAATTTTAGCCGCTTCGGCGAACAATAACTGCAACTGCCAACAATACCTGGCTAAAGATAAGCAACGCTCCTAAAGCAATTCTCCTGAAAAGGTTACGGCGCCCACTGCAGATATGCCACTAGCTAGAAGCAAACTCACCCGAGAACATGAAAAAGCTACGCGCGGACAGTGGACACAAGAAGATGCCCCTCGTCCCACTTCTGCGCGTTGTTTTTTTGTTTGTTTTTTTGATATCCTCGAATCTCCTCCAAGCAGCGCAACAACACAGTGTTGACAGACTTATTGTTAGCGTCTTCAGTCTTCTTTGGAAATTGTCATGGGACTGGGATGTGTCATGTAGCGCGCCTAAGATTAGCGGCCTTTGCCGTTTTAATGGAAAGCGCTGCGTTTTTTGGCGGAAGTAATCGTACACGTAATAGACGTGGCTTTCGCGCATGATTCGGGTTCTATATGTGATCTATTGTACACGTCAGGCGGCGGCGTCTCGATGCCTCGCTTACCGCTTGTGCAATTCAAAGTTAAATAAATAGTCTATGTAAACGATAAAGGTTTAGAGCCCTTATTGATGTCAAAAGAAACCAGTTTTTTAAAGATTAATGCTCCCATCGGCTTTTCCGTTGGCTTCAAACAGAACAGGAACTGGGCTTTTCATTATTAAATTCAGTGCTTGTTGAAAAATATACGAAAAGTGCGCGAAATTTTTCACAATACGGTTACCCAATCTCTTGTTGCAGGGATAAAGCCAATGCATCCACTCAGAGTGCCCAGTAGCTGAGCAACCTAACGTTACACTACACAGACAAAGCGACTCACAGATCGAACCTCCGCTACAGTCGTGTACTCCTTTCTTCACAGAAAAAAATTAAGTCATTAGTTTTTTGTGATTTATTTTATTTTCACGGTACTCAACACCTCATGTGGTCCCAGCAAGGTAGGCAACAGACTATAAACAAACAATATGCGTAACGTCACGCATTACGTCACGGCAGAACAAGTCAACTAGGGCATGCTGTCCCGAATTCCTGGTAATATATCGGGCCAAACTTTCACAGGACTATTACGATACTATGCAACGCGAAATTTGAGCGCAGCTCTTGGTGTGTATTTGGACGTTAGGTGATAGGAAACGGAGCACGCAGTGCCGAACGGCGGCGGCGCTCTCTCCGTAACTTCCTCCTTCACTTTCCTCCTCGCGCCGTCTTTGCCACGCCGTACTTTCACCCTTTGCTGTGCTCCTCGTTCGCTCTGAGGTCTACGCCGAGGCCGATGGCGCTCAACACCAGGAACGGGCGCTTAAGAGCTCCGCTCTAAAACGCAACTGCTGATTGTATGTTCCAAGTAAAAGGAAAACACAGTCCACTCACGGCGGCAGCGTCCCCAGGATCTGTCCCTGGTACTTGTTGACCACGTCGACTCCGTACACGTCGAACATCTTGTACGGGTTGACCGCCACCAGTATACTGCCCGTGTACGTCTGCGCAGTCAGGATGACAGGGGGGAAAATTTGTTGTCATTGTACACTTACCCCATACGATTGGAAGTAAATAGGATTAAGAGCTGTCCCAGCAACAGGCGACAAACATTAAGCCATCAGGACATGCTCAACTGCACGAAAGGAGTAGAGTTCTACGGAAACACAAGGCAAGAAGATATTCGGCAAAAGTAAAATAATACATAACTATCAGTAAAAACGTGGAAGCCATTATCAGTATGTGTTTATTACTCTTGAAACTCCTTCCGTCTCCGCCCTCCGCTCCTAACGAAAAGCATTTCTTAAAGGTGAGAGGAACTCTAGACCTCACTCCTCAAGGAGTTAGGACTTGCATGGATGCTATAAGAACCCCATTACACCATTTACTCACAAACTCTTTGAGGAGTACATTTTTGACAATTGCTGTACATAGATTACTCCCAGACTCTTCGCTTAGGAATAAATTCCCGTTTCACCCACTCTTAAAAGTATCCATGCTTCCATCGACGGTTCGTGGGAAGCCCGCAAATCGTCGATGGCAACCGCCAGCGGCGTCTGATGATGTAATGTGCATCCATTGTGCTCCCGAAATCGAATGCGTCGAATGGAGGTCATCTGCCAGTGTGTTACCGGTCTCTTTCTCGCTGTGTCGTTTTACTCTTTATTCGCTCGTTCTCTTTTTGGGTTCCGTTCGATTGCAGCCTGGCGACAGCGCCGGGAAGTCCGGAAGCCCGCGCGACTGCCATTGTTTACAACCAAATGGCTGCCCTCGCCCGCTGTGCGAGGAACGCGACCACCGAAAGCGATGCGCGCCCGAAAGAGACAGCGAACAAAGGGGCGCACCCCGAGAACACGCAATGGTGCCGTTGCACAGTAACGGCGGGGTGGTTACAGTTTAGAGGGACATTGAGGACACCTACCCCCGAGAACAGAGCTGAGGACACTGAAACAGATTCTCTGCCTAGGCTAGAGGCCTGACTAGGCGCCTGGACTAGTCAGAAGATTAATGCGACAGCGTTAAAGACCCTGCTCCGCAGAAAATCCGATGTCGGCGTTTTCGGCGTCGGCGTTGTGAGCGATGAATAATGTGGCGTAGGGTGGACCGGGCAGCCACACCCACAGAAGCAATCTAGGTGGGATACGTAGGTCAAGTGACCTTGTGGCAACATCACAACCTACCCACCGTATTGTGAGCAGAATAACCACCCTGGCAGGTGGCAGTTAAATTAATGGTTGATCACGATAGGTTTCTCGGGAATAGCAGCTTGGGTCGCACAAGCCCCACAGGTGGCAGCACCTGCCGTCGCAAGGCAGTGGGGTATCCCTTAACCGCTGCACCATTGCGCAAGGAGTGGTATGAGGACTTCCAGGGACATATGAATCTAAAGTTGAGAATGACCAGTTCTGCATATATGGGCATTAACTCATTAACGCTATCGCGTCATATCCTTATTTTTCTCCTATTAGCCTCGTCATCGTAGCAACGCTATTCTATATGGGAAAAAATTTGAGAAAAACTCACAATCAAATCATACACAATTTTCGTCCTGAATAAGAATTCGACTGTTTATAGCTTTTTGTGGCCCTGTCGGCGTTCTTACGGCAGCGAAGCGCTCATTTAATGCTGAGAAATTTGGAGTTGAAAAGAAAATTTTTTTCTCGCCTTTCCATTCAAATTCCTGATGATGGTGATGACGTTGAGTGCATTCGAGACTCTGTGATCCAGCAAATGGTAGTGTTGCCTGGCCCACTGAATTTCTCAAAATTAGAAGAAATGGGCACTGCGATAGTTCATTCACGGCATTCCGGGAAGATGTGGTTTTGCATTTGGTTTACCTATTGATGGCATAAAATTTTCCTCTTAATAATCATTCCGCTTACGTTTCTATCGCTTTTTTCCTGAAGGGCAAAAGCTTGGTCAGTTTTAGGATTAAGCAAAACTGAGAAATTTTTTTCCATCTCTATGATGACTTTTTTCGTCGCTGCATTGCGGCATCTACTGAAATGTCTTTTTTCCCCTTTCCCTGTTGATTCATTCAATGTCACACTGCCCTATTGAAAACTTGAAAGAAGCAACAGCTCCAACTTAGAGTAATGCTGTGGTTCATGCAAAAAAAAAATTCATTCGTCCTTGCCCCGCACAAAACTTTAGCAAACAAAGCCATAGACCGTGCGTGCTTTAGCACTCGGTATAGGTTAAAAACTCCGGGATCAACGTACGTATATTTTCTCCTTGTCGTAGCGTATCTTGAGATTCCACAGGAGCGCCGCTTCGCTGAGGTCGCTGTAAAGGAAAATCAAAGCATGCACGCCCAGATTCAATTCCAGTGCGTTTAAAAGATTCCTTTAAACTGAAACAAGTTTCGAAGAGTGGCTGCCCATATGTGTACCTTTAGAATAATTACGCGTTTATATCTGTAAATACATTGTGCACTAAACAAGACGCATGTAGAGAGCCTGCTATCTGAGGAAATGTAAAACTATCTCCAGGCCGCTTTTACTAGCGAAACGCACAAATCCAAACAACTTCTTTACTACACCGGGCACGCGCGTCTAATGGGCATTTGGTCATGCTACAGTAGTAATAAATTGAATTAAACTGAATATAAACTTAAGAAGGAATCAGTTGCTGGTTGTTTACTTCCAGGAGTGCGAAACAATACCCACCTTCACATTCCCTTTCGCGTTTAATATAAGCCCCCTTGAGAGCTTTCAAGCCTATACTAGCCGCCGCTTTTGCAAGTAGACCAATAAATGATATAGTCAGCACCTTTATTGCTTCTCTGTCTGCTGTCTCATCGTTAACGATGCTTGAAGATATATGTACTTGCCAACAAATCCGACTGCGTACAGTTGTGCAGCTTTGAAAGTCGCGTAGTATCATTACAACAAACCAATAAAGTACGTGCAATATAAAATAGTTGTCGGAAGGGTTTGCTTCAAGCTGGAGTGCGGAACAGTAATTAATCTCGATATTCGATGCCACTTAAATGTAATACACGGCTGTCGCCAGTGTATCAGATTGCATTAGAATAGCAGCTGCCACTTGTGCTGACGCACTCCAGACTGCCAGAATTCCCAAAGTCACAGGAGAGAGGCACTTACGTAACCTCCTTACATGCGAGATGTTTTGAGACGTCAGCCCTTGACTCGCTGGTACTAGCTATGTCTGTGCTATGCTTACGCTACGCCGACGCTATGCCGACGCTGTGCCGATGATATGACGATGCTATGCTATGGCTGGGTACAGATAGCTTGCAACAAATCCACGTACTGCGCACGGCTCACACCACTTCCCCTGCTCAGGCAGCTGCGTGAAAAAAAAAAGAGACATAAAAGATTAATTTATTAACCTGCATCTTTAGATGCCTCAATTACATAGTCGTTCGCCTTCAATATTTTTTTCCTCGACTCCCAGCCACACTTGGCGTCGCGATGGCTCGATGGTCATGGCGCTCGGCTGCTGATCCCGAAGACGTGAGATCGAGTCCCGGCCGCAGCGGTTGCATTTCGATGGAAATTAAATGCCGAAACGTCTGTGTACTGAGCAGTGTAAGTTCCCCTGAAAGAACTCCAGGCGGTCGAAATTGCTACACAGCCCCCTACTACAGCGTATCTCACTGACCATGTGTAGACCCGAGACATTAAGCACCGCATACCACGACGTACCACACCACACCACACAGTGCCGTGCCGTTCCGTACCGTTCCCTTCCGTTTCCTGCCGTGCCGTACCAAACCCTACCGTACCATACCGTACGGTACCATATCATACGATACGATGTCATATCATATCATACCATACCATACCCTACCATACCACACGATACCATAACATACGATCATTATCATCAGCCTGACTACGTTCACTGCAGGAAAAAGGCCTCTTCCATGTCTTTTTCTTATCTCCAGGCTGTCGAAATTGCTATAGAGCCACCTACAGCAGCGCATCTCATTACGCATGTGTAGCCCCGAGACATTCAACACCACATACCACGCCATACCACACCACACCGCACCGTGCCGTGCCGTTCCGTACCATACCGTGCCGTACCATATCATAACATACCATACTTTACCCTACCCTACCATACCACACTATGCCGCAAAATTCGATACAACAACATACCCTCATCATCATCAGCCTGACTACGCCCACTGCAGGAAAAAGGCCTCTTCCATGTTTTTTTCTTATTAACCTTACCATAACATAACAAGCAATTGTTAGGATTGCGAAAAGCATGCACCCCGCTATCCCTCCCCCGCGACCCCGACCCCGAGGCGCATACTTTACGGTAAGAAAACTCTACACCACCCACGAAAATCGTCTCTTGAGGACTTACGCCAACTTGACCATGTCTTCGACGCCATCGGTGCCCAAGTCCTGGCGCTTACGGACTGTGGACAGCTTGTGGATGGTAAACGTCTGGGCCTGCGTCAGAACAAAACACGCAGGAGCTCGTATTGAGGTTGTACACATTTTCAAATAGATCGCTGAAAAAACGTTTAAAAAACGGCTAACGAAAGTAAAAGTGAGTGCTCTCATTGTCCTGCTTTCGTGAAACACGTATGCGACGTAAGTTCAAAAGCGATACAGGACGTGATGAGCAAACTAACAACAAAAAGTTTATTGCGAGGAACCGTCGTGAGTACATTCACTTCTCGGCATAAAATAGGAATAGAGGTTATTTAAAACGTGTCATATCATGATCCGGCTTAACGGATCAAAATCAAGGCTGCATTTTTTTACTAAATTGGGTTGTACTAGATTTGACCGCCTTTTTCAGCAGTTGTTCTTTGTCTTCCAGCGAGAAGCGTCTAAGCGGGATCTCGGTAATTCCAAGCAGGGGCTTCCCCAACAATTCAAATTAGGGGGAGTATCTAAATTTATGGTGGTGGAAAGGGGTGGGGGTTGTTGGGGGTAGAGGAGAAGCGGTAATAATTTTTTTATTTTTTATTAATGCCGTTGATGTGTCGCGCAGGACTAGCAACGTTTATGACTCCAACACGCATAACAAAGCTGACAACAATTTCCTGTCGTGTGCACAAAATAATTGTTGCGAATTGCAGGAAAGCAAGATGTGAATACTCCCCATCCCTCCTTCCTTAGGAGGTGTGCAGGGAAATCACTGATTCCAACTCACTTATGAGAGACCCGGGAATAAAAACTACTTTCATTTCTCATGCACGAACTGCAAAAAAATGTGACACAAATATGTAACAATTGATGATGATTTCAAAACTGCTTTTTACGTATTTTTCGTTACCTACATGTTATAGCTCTTGAGCAATCTCAATGAACACTCTTGGGGCATTAAATAATTACGAAGAAAATAAAGTTCACAATTTGCACAAAGTGCACAAAGCCTTGCTGTGAACAATAAAGCTATTAGCTTTTTTTTGGTTAGACAGCTTCCTCTTAAGAAAATAAAAGTTAAAATCCAGAATACACGTTTACATGAATGCGTTTCTTCTAAAAAATAACTTTCAAAAACAACTGCACGACTGCATAAAAAAAAAACGAGAACTTTATTGTACTCCTAGAAGCCTCACAATTCATTTGCACCAAAAAGAATAATTTACTGTCATTATTCCGAAGAGATAAATGACTGCAATGGCAAAACAAGCGAAAACTAAGAAAAGCATTACTGAAGTTTATTCTCTCCTTTCACTCGTTCATCGCCTAATACGCTTTAGCTTTCGTTCAGAGAAATGCGGCACTGCTACAAGCAGAAGCTCTGATCTCCTTTCTTGGCATAAATGCTATAGGAAGGCGGCGCCCCTCTGTAGGAAAGCTCAGTCCGCGAAGCGCAAGGACCACCACAAACGAGACTCGCCCACAATTTTGGCTACCACGAATAGAAAAAAACGCGATTTTTTTAATTTAGATTGCATATTCCGTTATAATTTGTCGACAGCAGACAGATGAAGACCCCGAGGACTACAACAAAAGTATAACGCGAAATGAAACATTTCGGCCAAATTGGACATTTTATTTGTCGCGTCCTCCCGTGAATGCGAACTTTCGGTTTATTCAAACTGAAGCTTTTGTCTCTTCAGCATCTTGCGTATTAACTGACGGGAACCCCACGGTGCAATCTTAAGTACAAACTAGGCATGGTCTGAACGAATTTTCGGGCCCCGGCAAGTTCGATTCAACGAAATTCGACTGTATATGTAACGGCCCTGTGCGTATAGAAAAATCCTCCAAGGTTGAGCACAATTCAATCAAGGATTAATTACTCGCTGGAATACATCTGAGCGCCCAGAAGTAATTGTTCTAAATCAGCGACATAACTGTATTAATTCACTAGTTTGCTGTAATATTTGCACAGCGAATTTGCCCTCTTGTGCATCCAACAGTGCAAATTCGCCGTGCAAAGATTACAGCCAACTATTGAATTAGTACAGTAATCTCGCTGAATTAAAACAATTAGCACTCTTGTGCATTTAACATTTACCGACCGCGGTGGCGCAGTGGTTAGGGCGCTCGACTACTGATCCGGAGTTCCCGGGTTCGAACCCGGCCGCGGCGGCCGCGTTTCGATGGAGGCAAAACGCTAAGGCGCACGTGTGCTGCAGGTGCGGTCAGTGGACGTTAAAGATCCCCAGGTGGTCGAAATTATTGCGGAGCCTTCCACTACGGCACCTCTTTCTTCCTTTCACTCCATCCTTTATCCCTTCCCTTACGGCGCGGTTCAGGTGTCCGCCGACATGCGAGACAGATACTGCGCCATTTCCTTTCCCCCCGACAACCAATTTTCAATCTAACAGCGTTCGTGGGAGGAAACTTCCGGTTGTTTAAAGTACTATCACCGTTCTGCATCGTCTTTACGCTTACGACGTGTCCACGTTTATTAAAAAAAAAACAAAAAAAAACGCCAGAAACACACTAATAATAATAATAATTGGTTTTGGGGGAAAGGAAATGGCGCAGTATCTGTCTCATATATCGTTGGACACCTGAACCGCGCCGTAAGGGAAGGGAGAAAGGAGGGACTGAGAGAAGGGAAGGAAGAAAGAGGTGCCGTAGTGGAATAATTTCGACCACCTGGGGATCCTTAACGTGCACTGACATCGCACAGCACACGGGCGCCTTAGCATTTTTTCTCTATAAAAACGCAGCCGCCGCGGTCGGGTTCGAACCCGGGAACTCCGGATCAGTAGTCGAGCGCCGTAACCAGAAACGCTCTTAAATATCTTCGTGAGGGATATGAGCGGACAGGCTTTCAGACGCACCTTCCCGGAGACGACCGCCTGCACGGTGACGACCTGCGCGGGCTTGGAGAACTCGACCACTTCCCCGGGCAGGCTGTAGCCCAGGCCCGGGTCGAACCAGACCAGCTGGCCAGGCTCGAATTCCTCCATGGCCGACGCCACCAGCGTCGAGGAGGAGGCGGATGAAGACGGGGTGGCGGCAGCAGCGGGCTGCGCCGGCCTCGGGGAACCTCCCCGATCACTGGCGGCCGTGGGGGTTCGCCTCATGTCGCTGGGCGAGTGCTGGACACGCCACACGGGCTGCTGCTGCTGCTGCTACTGGTGCCGCCCGAGGAAGCTGGTGCTGGTGCGGAGGTGGTACCGACCACGCGGGCTGTGCCCATCACTCGGCGACCACTTCTCCAAGCGCCGGGAGCGGCCGCCCTGCGAAGCGCAAACCACAGTTTAGTTTTACGAAGATTCAGCATCTGAATTCAGTAGGGTCTCGGAAAAGCGTAACAGTCGTGGGTGCTAGCGCAAAGGCGCAAGGAAGACGAAGGATTAACGGACGCCACAGGGTGATGACTTCAAATCGCATTATTGACATGAAGGGACATACACTGGGTACACATTTCAAAACTATAACAACGCATTTAATAAAGCGCCCCACGTTCGATGCTGCGGAGGCAATGACATTCCTAAACAAGTATACCTCACAGATTCAGCGGTATCAGGGTTCGCGATCAAGTCCCATAGTTACAGGTCCAGCATCTCTCCCGGTTATGGCGACGAGGTATAGCAGAAAAAGCTGAATATGCTGTTGCAACCTGAGAATGCCCCCCAAAAGTTTCTAAAAGCCTGCAGAAAACGTAACGAAAAGTGATGGCACACGAAGGTTCAGTGAGCCTTTTTGCTTTTGTTCCATTTTTACTGCGCCTAAGGCTAAGGTAGCAGGCCAAATTTCAATAAAGTAAAAAGACCCCTAGTTCTTTCTTCATTACTTTCTCTCTATTTCATTTTCTCTGCATCTCTCCGCAAGGAGCAAATCCATTTTATGGTCTGAGGGTAACTAACTCATCAAGGGCCGTACTCTGTAACGTTACCGTTTCTCTTTCCTTTGTGTTGGTCCTCTGCCGTCGACGTCATCCGCCACGGCCTACGTGATTAGGAAGACGCGACCAATGACACAGGACCAATAGAAAGGAAAAAAACTGAACGCTGCAGAATACGGCACCTGGATCACATTCCATGCTCGTATGTGTGTCCTTCCGCGGGCGGACGGACGGACGGACGGACGGACGGACGGACGGACGGACGGATGGACGGACGGACGGACGGACGGACGGATGGACGGACGGATGGATGGATGGATGGATGGATGAATGGATGGATGGATGGATGGATGGATGGATGGATGGATGGATGGATGGATGGATGGATGGATGGATGGATGGACGGATGGACGGACGGACGGACGGACGGACGGACGGACGGACGGACGGACGGACGGACGGACGGAAGGAACGGCGGATGCAAACATGCGGACACGAGAAACAAAACACTGTCAATGCTGCAAAAAACGAAACGACTCCAAGCGCTTCGCTGTCCCAAAAGAGAAACATCACGCAACGAATTCGTGTGGAGGATAACGTTTATACGCGCGAGAACGCGCCGCCCAGCTCCTCAGCGATGCGGGCGGTTGACCCAAAGAAAGGCGCTAATTACCTCACGGCGCGCGCACGGATAGCACGCCGGAAGAACCACGCGCACGTGCGGCGTACGCAACGCACGCGCACCACCCAAACAAAAAAAAAATACCACAAAAACCAAGAAAACCAAGAAGTGCGCAAAGCAAACGAGTGCCTAGGATAAAGGAATTGCGCGCCGAGCATAGTGGATAAAGTTCCGGACGTCAGCTTTCCCCTAGTGACTTAGACGCCGAGGAAGGAAACGTGCAGCTCTTCTCTGCAAGTGTGTGTACTATGCGCGTCCACTTCCTTCCCGCGCCGGCGGTGGCGTCTCATCCACGAACGCGCGCTTTTTTTAAGATTGCGAGCGGAAAAAGCGCGCGCACGTCGTTGCATCAACTTGCTCTTCTTTCTTTTTCCTCTATTTTCTTTATGATTTTTTTCCGGTTTGGTTGCCTGAGCCGTAAACGTCGGGAGGCGCGAAGGGTGCTTTCTGCGTAAGGTGTGCGGTTGAAACCGGTTTTAGCCCGTAAAGTAGGCGCTCAAATTCGAATTTAACATTTATTTAGCCCAACGCAGGGTTGCATAATTCGGTCGCGGTTGAACTGGGTCCCCATTTGTAGCTTTATATAACCTTGACGGGTTCCGCGCCATTTAAAACAGACAGTTTTGATACTACTCAAGTGAAAGCAGCTATTAATTGTAAAGACCAAATTAATAATGTAGCTCGCTGGACACAGTATCGTTCAAGGATAAAAATACAGTCATTGTACACTGTATATCAGATTTATACTATATATGCAAAGCTGCGCACATATAAATGCAATAACATAAATGTCTGGCCTCTTATTTCGACATGTGTCTAGTGCATTACTTTTCAACCCTTACTTGACGGCCAAGTTGTGCGGACTCTATTATGACGGCACTGCATCGCTCTACCACCCGTACAAGACGCAGCTCTTGTTAACCCCGTTTTCAGCTTTTTGCGCAATGCTTCCTCGACATCCCAACTGTCCAGTGGAACCGAACTGTCCAGTGACGAAGTGAGCTTCACATGAAAGCAGTTTAAAAGTGCCGCATGTGGAATCGCTAACGAACCCTGGTATACATGGTAGTAACAGAGTAATTACTAATTAGCCTCTTCCCAAGTGTAGCCATACGGCTACAAAGGAAATAGCTATGCTTTCCTTTGCACACTAATGAGTAATTCCTTATTACTTAATTACACCCTTATCACCTTACCTTAATATTACCTTACGTTATCTTATTACCCCCTTCCTTATTAGCAAGTAATTACTCATTAGTATCCACCCAAGTGTAGCCCAGCTACAATGGAAAGCTAAGCTTTCCTTTGCATACTAATAAGTAATTACTCCCTTGCTACAAATTTATTCCACCTTGGCGGCATCCCCTATAAACATTCAGCCAACACCACTCCGACTGCGATTTGTTGATCAATTCAATCTCTCCATAGCATTTGGTAGCCGTCCTGGTTTGCCTAGTTGGTAGATCGAGTGTGCCGGACAGGAGGTGGTCCCGGGTTCGAATCCCGGAGGACCAGGGCTATTTTTCTTCAACTACGGAGTTAGTGTGACAACTGTACAGCTTTTCTTCGTGGCCGCGTGTCTGCGCTTGGGTGGATCCTAATAAGTAATTAAATCCCTTAAACAAATTCACTCCACATGGGGGGATCCCCCTCAACACTGGACCAACAAGATATTCACGGTACTGTCGTTTGAACTAACCGCACGGCGTGAATTTCGGACATGCTGTGGCACTACGCTTAGAGCTTTATTTTATACTTCGTTTCGGAGGACACTCGTCATTCATTTAAAGCATTTATGAAAACGCGGCGACCTAACCTGTCCTTCTTTCCGCCCCACCAGAAATCATTTAAAAAATTTATGAACACTTTATAAAAATTTTGTACAAATGAACACGCCTGTATGGGAGTAGAAAATAAATAAGTTGTCCCCTAGTGCAGTCCCTCCCTCACAGAATTTTCTTTGCACAGTCTATAGACTGTCCACAAACTTCTGTCTATAAAGTTTATAGACTCTCTATAGTCAAATCCTAAAGAACAGTGTATAGGCAATACAAATTCTCTAGATAGACTATAGAGAATCTATATATTTAAGGTCATACACTTTCAGTTGGCTTTCGACAATAGACAGTCTATAGACTATGAAGAGAAAAAACGAAATATCTATACGAAGGCAATAGAGTATATAAGAAGTCTATAGACTGTCTATAGACCATTTTTGTAAGGGCTTTCATGAAAGGGTGTGCGCTAGAGGACAGCTTACACCCTTTTTACTCATTTCGTGTGTAGAGCACTAGAGTGATCAAATCAAGAATTTCGCGAAACTTTCTTTTACATTAACTAATTTATTTATGACCAGTAAGCGATGCTCTGCTTCAATTCATTTAATTTCACGTTTTGTTCAAATATTAGTTTGTGACGTACAATAACTGTAATCCAGAAGAAGGTCCCAGAGCACAAAGCTGAAGGAAGGACCACCTGTCAGTTAACACATAATTAAGCGCTTACAAAAGAACTATCATATAAGAAAGGCAGAATTGGGAAATTAATTGTTTTCCGACTAATTATATATTTGACATAGCATAATGAAAGAAAAATCAACTTCCACGCACCGACTCACACCACAGTGATTAACTATTGCGCTCGTATGCCATTCAACCGTTGTAGGGAACGATTAGAGACCAATTATTCTCAATAAAAATCTCTACTAGAATTAGAATTCATCGCGAACAGACAAGGACAGTTCAGAATCTTCTTGTAGTTCATTTCTACTACCGCTGTCTCTGCAGGCGATATTTCATTTAAATGAAGCTCCATTTTACATTTTTTTGCAGGAAAAACTATCCATTGTTTCGACATCCGGAACGTGTTCAAAACCCAAGTTTATAGCTTTTCATAGCACTGTAGTGATCCAAAACATATAATTTTGTCTTACTTCTTAGACCTTGTAATATGTGCAAAGATTACCTATATCTTCAAGTGCAGCGCAAGCGAAGCTCTTAAAAGTAAATCAGCCAACCAATCAATCAGTCAATCAATAAATCAATCAACCATGCGCCCACTGGCAGAGCTTGTTGCTTGCGATTAACCGTAAAGACATAAACCATAAGGCCAGGTTTTCAAGGGAGGTCGTTGCCGACAGCATGGTCTAGGGGAAAAAAAATAGCAATAAAAATAGCAAGAACAGCACGCGCCATACAAAGAATCTTCCCGTTCTTTCCTTCTTAATTGGTTTACAACAGAACCAAGCAGACTACAACGCGTCCTTGAAAGCGGCTTAAAATCCTATTTTAAAAATAGCACCGAATGAATTCAGGCGTCAAGTTCTCGTGCTTCACGTATACGCTATTTCTGGACCCTTACATTTCTATTTGCTTTGTCTTCTTACGAGTGGTTGGGAACTTCAGTATACGTGACCGTGAAGAAAAACAATCTGACTAAATTTACGTTTTCTCTTATACTTTCCCTGTATACAAAGCCTGTTTGTCATATACGTATGCGCCGTTCGGGTAGTAACGATGTGACCTCAAAACGCCAGAGGCCGGGTTAGAGGAGAGTATACTATCACACCAGGCCGAGCAAAGAAGGTTAACCGCTCTCGGGGCGGCCGCGTGCATGCCGCTATTGCAGCAACCGTGCACACATATATATAAACCCAGGCGGCGAGAGATTTTCCCCGCAGATCGGGCGAAGGACGGTGATAGCAAAGCGGCGGTCGTGGGAGGCACGGCTTACGTTTTCACCTTTTTTTAAAATTATTTTTACGCTCTTCGTTCGCTGCTAGCTGGTGCTTTAAACTGAAACTTCACCATAAATAAGACTTATTCTGGTCCTCCAACCTCTAACGGTAGAGCTAAAGCAGCTTTATTTTTATTTGTTGTTGTTTTTTGGTACACAAAAAATTCAAATTTCTGACTACGTGAAGGTCGCGCTGCAGTTTCTGAGCAGGCTTCGCTGAACTTGTTCTCGATTTTGTTTTTTTATTATTATATTTTTACTGAGCAGGTCGCTCCCTATCCTTGTTAACAAAGCGAAGAAAAGGCGAAGTTAGCCGTACCCGAGGAGCTGAAAGTGGATATTGTTATCTGCAGCCCGGACATTTAACGCTTACGTACGGCATTCCCCCTCGCCACCAAGAAATCTACCGAAAATCTTTGGTACGGGTTCCTTCGATAAGCTTGAGGTGAGGAGTTCGCAAGGCCGTACATGCGAAGGTCTTATCGCGGCTGCCGAACGGAGCAAAAACACGTGCCTTCCAATCGGTGAGCTGCAAAGACCCGAAACTGGGGCGCTGAAACAAAAAAAAAATCGAGTAACGCAAAAAGATGGGTGAGCTGGTGATTAATTATTAAGCTTGGCACCAGCATAAGTTGGAAGGCAAGACACAGAAGAGACACACGGGACCATAGCTGGACATCAACTGGTTATTTACAGCAGAATGACACTATATATATATATATATATATCAGCAGACAAGTTAAAGGAAATGAGGGGCCCGTTTGACAAATTTATGAAGGGAGCCAACAGTCACCGAAGCCAAGGTGCATAGGGGAACGTTAATTTTTTTTTTTCAATGTGTTATGCTTATTAGTAGGATAATAATTCTTAGATTAATAAATCGCTTAAAGAAAATTACTTATAAAGCAGCAGAAAAAACAACCATGCCGCCGGTGGGATCCGAACCCACGACCTCCGAATATCGCGTCCGGTGCTCTTACCAACTGAGCTACGGCGACGGCTGTCCAATCTGCTGCTCTCGTGGGTATTTATGTTTACTGGGTGTAAGCGAGCCTTGAGAGTGTTCACCAGCGCCACCCTCGACCATAGCGGCGGACGTAGGACGTCCTGTAATACCGCGAGCGTGACGTAGAACGTCATCTAACGGCGAGGGCGGAAACTGTGCGAGAGCCCTCTTATACTACCTTTTGGCATTAAGACTGCCAGAACCGAGACCCTCGTTAAGCTATCAGCAGACAAGTTAAAGGAAATGAGGGGCCCGTTTGACAAATTTATGAAGGGAGCCAACAGTCACCGAAGCCAAGGTGCATAGGGGAACGTTAATTTTTTTTTTTCAATGTGTTATGCTTATTAGTAGGATAATAATTCTTAGATTAATAAATCGCTTAAAGAAAATTACTTATAAAGCAGCAGAAAAAACAACCATGCCGCCGGTGGGATCCGAACCCACGACCTCCGAATATCGCGTCCGGTGCTCTTACCAACTGAGCTACGGCGACGGCTGTCCAATCTGCTGCTCTCGTGGGTATTTATGTTTACTGGGTGTAAGCGAACCTTGAGAGTGTTCACCAGCGCAAGGCTCGCTTACACCCAGTAAACATAAATACCCACGAGAGCAGCAGATTGGACAGCCGTCGCCGTAGCTCAGTTGGTAAGAGCACCGGACGCGATATTCGGAGGTCGTGGGTTCGGATCCCACCGGCGGCATGGTTGTTTTTTCTGCTGCTTTATAAGTAATTTTCTTTAAGCGATTTATTAATCTAAGAATTATTATCCTACTAATAAGCATAACACATTGAAAAAAAAAAATTAACGTTCCCCTATGCACCTTGGCTTCGGTGACTGTTGGCTCCCTTCATAAATTTGTCAAACGGGCCCCTCATTTCCTTTAACTTGTCTGCTGATAGCTTAACGAGGGTCTCGGTTCTGGCAGTCTTAATGCCAAAAGGTAGTATAAGAGGGCTCTCGCACAGTTTCCGCCCTCGCCGTTAGATGACGTTCTACGTCACGCTCGCGGTATTACAGGACGTCCTACGTCCGCCGCTATGGTCGAGGGTGGCGCTGGTGAACACTCTCAAGGTTCGCTTACACCCAGTAAACATAAATACCCACGAGAGCAGCAGATTGGACAGCCGTCGCCGTAGCTCAGTTGGTAAGAGCACCGGACGCGATATTCGGAGGTCGTGGGTTCGGATCCCACCGGCGGCATGGTTGTTTTTTCTGCTGCTTTATAAGTAATTTTCTTTAAGCGATTTATTAATCTAAGAATTATTATCCTACTAATAAGCATAACACATTGAAAAAAAAAAATTAACGTTCCCCTATGCACCTTGGCTTCGGTGACTGTTGGCTCCCTTCATAAATTTGTCAAACGGGCCCCTCATTTCCTTTAACTTGTCTGCTGATAGCTTAACGAGGGTCTCGGTTCTGGCAGTCTTAATGCCAAAAGGTAGTATAAGAGGGCTCTCGCACAGTTTCCGCCCTCGCCGTTAGATGACGTTCTACGTCACGCTCGCGGTATTACAGGACGTCCTACGTCCGCCGCTATGGTCGAGGGTGGCGCTGGTGAACACTCTCAAGGTTCGCTTACACCCAGTAAACATAAATACCCACGAGAGCAGCAGATTGGACAGCCGTCGCCGTAGCTCAGTTGGTAAGAGCACCGGACGCGATATTCGGAGGTCGTGGGTTCGGATCCCACCGGCGGCATGGTTGTTTTTTCTGCTGCTTTATAAGTAATTTTCTTTAAGCGATTTATTAATCTAAGAATTATTATCCTACTAATAAGCATAACACATTGAAAAAAAAAAATTAACGTTCCCCTATGCACCTTGGCTTCGGTGACTGTTGGCTCCCTTCATAAATATATATATATATATATATATATATATATATATATATATATATATATATATATATATATATATATATATATATATATATATATATATATATATAAGTGTCATTCATACACAGAGAGACGGAAACAATCCGTAAACCATGACATGAGTGGGGGCGTTATCGTATGTGTATTTCGCGGGAACATTCATCCAGGAAGGCGATTTCTTTCCTTGATAAGGCCAAAGAAGGAGTGCTCATGCACTTTTCGGCTTTCTTTTTTTTAATGTAGTAAGCCCCTACGATTTCTCTGCAAAGCTTCTTTCCTTTGTGTCACGTGTGTGTGGCGTTAAACTCAGGATCACTTGCTTTGCTTTTTTTTCACGTTTTACAGTGCTCTGCCAGGTGACCATGCTCCACACTGTCACCTGCAGCTAGCACTGTACGTCGGTTCTGTCTATTTGTGTATATCAGTGTCATTCTCCAGTGAAGAACCAGTTGACGTCCAGCTATTGTTTCGTGTGCCTCTTCAGTGTCTTGTCTTCAAACTTAGGCTATTGCCAAACTTAATAATAATAAAAAATTCGATTCTTTTGAAGTGTTGCGACTGCTTCTAAAGCGGCAAAGGACAGCTCCATCCAGTTTTGGTCATATGGTTAGAAATATCCGCTAAGGTGAAGTTGATTTTTAATAAGGAAGCAAACTACTCATTGGCACACATCCAAGCGCAGCCATAGAGCTACAAAGGAAAACTATAGAGATTCAAGAGAAAATTCGTAGTTAAAGAACAACTCGTCCAGATCCGGGGTTCGAACCCGGCACCACCGTTTCACCGGAGCAGTCCCTCTATCAACTGAGCTAACCGGGACGGTTATAGTATATGGGACGGCGAGAGCGAATTGATCAATAACTCCAAGTGGGTACATATTCAAATGTTTAGGGGAATCCCCCAAGCTGGAGTAAATTTGTAATAAGAGAGCAAATTACTCATTGGCACCCACCCAAGCACAACCATACGGCTAGAAAGGAGAAATTCCCATTGTAGCCTTACGGCTGCGCTTGGGTGGATGCCAATGAGCAATTAATAATAATAATAATTGGTTTTGGGGGAAAAGGAAATGGCGCAGTATCTGTCTCATATATCATTGGACACCTGAACCGCGCCGTAAGGGAAGGGATAAAGGAGGGAGTGAAATAAAAAAGGAAGAAGGAGGTGCCGTAGTGGAGGGCTCCGGAATAATTTCGACCACCTGGGGATCTTTAACGTGCACTGACATCGCACAGCACACGGGCGCCTTAGCGTTTTTCCTCCATAAAGACGCAGCCGCCGCGGTCGGGTTCGAGCCCGGCAACTCCGGATCAGTAGTCGAGCGCCCTAACCACTGAGCCACCGCGGGGGAATGAGCAATTTGCTAGATCTAGTTTTTGTTGTGGAGGACCCGGCCGTGCAGACAATCACCACCGGCCGGGCTGCCAGTGTTATGGACCTTAGGGACATAAACACTTGAGTGCAGTGGGGTCGTGCGGAGACCCAGGGGCGTGCCCCGACTTCCTCTCCAACAATAAAGTTTTTCTCTCTCTCTATCTTTTTTCGTTGTTAGTAGAATTTGATTGTAAAGATTGACGTTTCGCGGCTTTGAAAAATGTTCATTCGGCGGCAAGAGACGCGTTTATTGGTGAGAAATTTGAAGCTGAGCATGAGATACAATTTCATCCCCGCCACTACATTCAACCTCGTGACGGTGATTTGCAGGCAGCATCGTCTAGCCTCGCAGGGCAGTAAAAGAATAAAAAAAAGGATGTCTACATTATCAAAGTTAGCTCACGAAAGATGCGAATGGGGGTGATGCCTGTATTTCATTTTTTCTCCTTTCCCATCTTAAAAAAGCTACATTTTCAGAAAAAGTAGCCTCTGTGTCGTCATAATGCAGTAAGCAATATGCCAACTCCAATTTGTTATCGGTGGCTCTTGAAATCTCACCTCTCGCCTTCTGTGCGTATGTCTGTGTTGCCGCACCCATTGGGTCCCAGCTAACTTTAGCCAGGGTTTCAAAATATGCCGCGGCACTCTAAGACGAAGCGACCAAATCCATGTTGCAGGCTACTGTACCGAAAAATCACCCGATTTTTGTATTGTGCTTAATTTCGCAATTAGTCGATATTAATAAACAACTTTGTAAGCAACGAATATTGACGAAAAATCTCAATGAGAATATTACAGAGCGCCCCCCCCCCCAAAAAAAAAAAAAAACGTCCGAATGAACAGTTTCTAATTTTCCATCTATTTCCATTCCATTCCATGTATTTTCCATACATTTTCCATTTTCATGTGTGTATATATTAGCAAACAGTGGAAGGGAAATGAGGGCCTCGTTCGACAAACTTATGATGGAAGCCAACAGTCACCGAATCCAAGGTGCATAGGGGAATGTTTTTAGATAATAATAAAAACATTCCCCTATTCACCTTGGTTTCGGTGACTGTTGGCTTCCTTCATCAATATATATAGAGACAGTGTATATATATACACACACATTTGGCATGAGGTTCCCGAAAGGACAATTACCCAGACCGGCGACTGCAGTGGGAAGCCCCTATGTCCACGCAAAACGAACACTGTCTCTATACAATTACTAAAACCAGCAGGTCAACGATCCTAGACGTAAGGTCCGTCAGAACGTCACCACGTACCTACGATAGTGCGTTATCCTCCTTTTCTTTTTGTTCAACGAGAAACCCGCTGCATCAGGGTTCGGCCCGTGTCCTTTTTTTTTCTATTCTCGAGAGCTCGGCTGGCCGCCAATATCACTAGGATGCCGGACTAAAGACGGCACCTGACGGTTCAGACACACCATTTCTCTTCATTTTTTAAAATAAAATTGTTTCCTCTTCTTTCATTTATCTATATATTTATTTAGACCATACTGTTAGCCTCTTAGAAGCTGCTAAAGGAAAGGGAGAAGTAGAAGTGCAAAAATACACCACCGTACAAATATTGAATTATTTAGGTCATCTTCTGTACCACAGTCATACCGCGTGATCCACGGATAGCCTAAGACACGCTAAAATTAAAACAGCTCCGTTTTATTCCCCCCCCCCCCCCTTTTTTTTCCACTTATGCGAAAGCACGCCGCCAGGCCGCGCGTCCGGCGCATGAATCACCGTTAGCGAGCACAGCGGTCACCTCTTCTTCAGGACCGGTACGCAGGGCTGGCGCAGGAATGCGCGCGGCTCCCCCAAGACCACCGCGGGCGACGTGCAACGGGCCGGCGTCCAGCGCGTACCCGATACACGTAGGCGAGCGAGGATGAATCTGAGCCAGCGTCGCGTCCGCTCTCCGCCGCATACCTGAATGCCCCCCTTCTTCTCGCGGATGCGGTTACACAAGCCACTCCGCATAGCGGTACACGCTGCCTGCTGTGTGACCGCTCCCATATGCACGGACACTCCGATCGTTGTCCCGTCGTCGGCGCGCTGCCAAGACGCCGAGGCGATGTGTAACGGGGCGCTATAATAATAATAATCGCGGCTGCGCATTTATTTCTGCGGTAGCACATAATGGCGGTAGCTGGGGAATGCGACTTTTCCTTTATCGCTTGCTTCGCTGGCGTGGCTTTGCTCGCATAGGGGAAGTCATTTCGCTTGCTTCTTCATGGCCTTTAATATCTCCTTCATTTTGTCATCTGTTCGTTTACTATAGCTCAAGTAAATAGGCAACGGTGGCCTATTAATTACTGTATTGGGCGAGGTAATTTATTGTATTTGGGGGACGGGGCATGGGGAGGTGCTGCACGGCCAACGGGGACACTGCCAATGAGGACTGAAGGACGGGAGCTCGATTTTTTTTCTTTTATTCAAGGAGTCGCCATATGGCATAGGCTGGGTGTTCGCAGCCCCCGACTACATGTTTCCTGGCTACGTGCTTCAGTGTGAACCTGTCTACGCTTAACGCTACATCGCCGTCAAGAAAGTCTAGCCTGCTGCAGTGTTGCTCAGACATGAGATGCAATGTTTATAGATATAACTACCTATACACGTTGATGTGATGTCCAAAACCGACAACCTGTGTTCTGTCACAGTGTCGAAGTAGATATCAAGAAAATTAGGCGACATTTAAGCAGCTCCTTTAAGAGTACAATGCGACTGCGTTAATGGTTTAATATAAAGCGTTAATATAAAGCCCCGCTTTAGCCAAGCCACACGTTATACCCTGAGTGACCTAGGGGGAGTATGTTTGACTCAGAATCCAAGGGTGCTACAGGGTTCGATTCCCTTCAGCCTCCTAACTGAATTAAGGAGCCTGAGTTGGCACCTCCTCCCATATCGGCCACGTCACGTGACGTCGCACAGCCCTACGACCAATCATTGCCCGGCCGTGTCAGCTGTCGGCTTTTACCTGCCAGAGCAATGCCCGGGATTTGTCGCTCAGAATGCCGACACCGAATTTTCTGGAGAACGGGGCCTTTGACGATATCGCGTTATTGAAGGATAACGATATGGATATACAAAGGATAAGTATGGTGTAACGTGTATCACATATTAACAATAATAATAATTGATTTTTGGGGAAAGGAAATGGCGCAGTATCTGTCTCATATATCGTTGGACACTTGAAGCACGCCGTAAGGGAAGGGATAGAGGAGGGAGTGAAAGAAGAAAGAAAGAGGTGCCGTAGTGGAGGGCTCCGGAATAATTTCCACCACCTGGGGATCCTCAACGTGCGCTGACATCCCACAGCACACGGGCGCCTTAGCATTTTGTCTCTATAAAAACGCAGCCGCCGCGGTCGGGTTCGAACCCGCAAACTCACATATTCGTATCACATATTCGTACGGAAATGTGGGCAGCTACCGACTGGGCGCACAAATAGGAGCAGTTGGAGGTCGCTGGGAGATGACTAAGTTCTGCAGCAATACCGATAAAGACATCGCAATAAAGAGCTTCGTCCTGGGAACAAGTATAGGTCTGCATTTGTGCTTGAACGCTGCGCTGGCCTAAGGCGCACTTCGAGAGAATAGAGATTCAATGATTTATTGTGGCTCTGTCGCACATTGGGGTCACCATTGTATATACACCCATAGGGTGCCTCTTTTAAAGAATTCCCACTTTCCTTCAAAGCAGCAACAACGAAACTGGCGGCGACCGAGAGTAGCTGAAAGGGCACCGCCAGTTCTAAATCAGGAGTATCCCGGAATCGTACGCGCGGAGAGTCCCCCCTCTGCGGTGGCCCCCTAAAATGGGTCGATGCCCACAACCTGTCTTGCTGGGTGGCACGCCGAAAGCGAGAGAGCTCAATCGAAACCGCGCCCAGAGGGCCGCCTTTCTCAAAATCCCGTCGGAGGTGCAGCACAGGCGAACGAGAAACCACCGTTAGTTCGCAAGCGACCGGGGCGAGGAAAACAAAAAAAAAGTGCTAGGGTTTTAAAGGAACCCTGAAATCATTTCAATGGGCGTGTTCCAGTGCAACAGGTCTGTGCAGGTGGTCTTTGTGGGTGTTCGGACCCTGTAATTCAGAAATAATTTTTGAAAATCGCTGCTCGCAGTAGCTGGCAACCGATTAGGGAGACGCACGTCACCGCGCGTCCTCCTACCACGATGACGTCAGCGGGCAGTCGGGGCGAGCTTGAAGGATGGCTCTTCTGACCACAGACGTGATCGGGGTAGGGGACGCACGGTTAGGTGTTGCGAGCCACTGCGAGAGCAGCAATTTTTAAGTTATTTCTAAATTATAGGATCCACACACAGCTTTCAAATATTACTCGAATGCCCGCAAGCACCACCTCTACAGATCTGTTGCACTGGAATATGCCCATCGAAATGACTTCGGGTCCCTTTAATGTAGTTAAACCGAGTAGACGTGCCCAGGCACATGTTCGTACTTCGCCTCTCCTTTCTGGCATCTGCATGGGCACGCAACCGCGTTTCTTGCTCTCCATCTGCACACCCTCTCTCCACTCGGCGGCAGCTGGCGCGACAACCACCTCCCACTGGCTGCAGCTGGCGCGACGCTCCTCCGAGCTTACCCGAGTTACTCCGAGCCTTCATAAGAGATTCTTGGTTGGGTTTTACCCCATTAAATAGCTTGTTCGCACTGAAACTGAACACACGACGTACAGTTACAGAAGTCGTATACAGTCGTGAGCAATATGAGCGGGAACAGAGCTTAGCATTCGTTTATCGATGACTCCGAAATTATGTGTGACGAGCACTATTTTTTTTTTCATTTTCTAACTTGTTTTGTTTTTTGCCGTACAATACCAAAAAGTGAGTGTCAAATCTAGTCCAGAAATAGCCAGAAAATTCGCAATTTTGTAAAAAAAAAACATTGTTCTCCCCCATATGCTCCCGACGGTTACAATGTTTTAAGACATGCAAGCCTTCATTTTTTATTTGATCACTCGTAAAACCACAGGCGGAGCGATTCCCAACGTAATAATACGTCAACATGGTATGTGATTTAAAAGTTTATGATATGCAAGTACGCACCGATTTAGGAAGTATTAATGGGAGCACTTTATTACCATACTGGCAACGACTATCTCTCGGGTATGTATGAATGAGAAGCGCAATTCTTCTTTTCTTATTATCATCAACTTTCCCGTAGGTACATGACCCCATCTAATACCTGTTCAAGTTTAGACGAGAAAAATAAATCTCGTTATTACTGCAGACAATGTGTTCCCATTTTTACAGATCGCGTTTGTACGTACGTGCGTAACCTTCGATCCATGCCAGCCACGAAAAACCAACTGTATACATGCACCGTAATCAAACATCAGTGGCGTTAACCAAACATTATGACTCTTTATTACGCGGTTTCTCATTAGTCCCGTATTCTGCTACCAACCGTCCATGTCCAGCTTCTTGGACAGAAATTTTGAGTGTCTAATATTTTAAGCTACTGTTACGAAAATATTGAAGGCAATGGTTCATTCTTCCAATCCGTGGCAAAATCTTTCTTTTGAAGTTTTTTTTTCCATCGCTCACATCTAGCAGTTAAGTTTGCCATGAAAATCGATGGTGATCGTTTTCGACAATATCCAAAACGTTAAAGCAAAAAAAATGCAAGCCTGCTCACGGGAGATCTGCAGATACGTTGATTGTTAGAACGAAATTTTATAATATATAAAAAAATCTACGTTTCTAAATTCTTCCTCGTTTAAAAATGCTTCTGTCCAGAAATGTTGGGCTTGACCCAGTTTTGATACATCCATTTACTTTTGTTGTTATCTCATGGTTCTTCGTCCAGCGTGTCATCAATGTGCTGGGCAAAGGCCTTCAGGGAAGACAAAAAGAGTACCCAATAGCTGCGAGGCGAGAGAGTGAACTAGAATTTACTCCCTGTTTTGTAATTATGCCGTATCCGTGCGCCCTCGTAAACAGACACAAGTTGCGCCGCACTTAGGTGTACACCCGTGAGTGTCTGTCGAGCGCAAAACCGCCTCGGTATAATGCTACGTTTGAAGCTCAGCCGGCCGGCGCGGCTACCGATTAGAGGCGGCGCCCGGCTCCGACCGGTTTGTGCGAGTTCTGGCCACTTAGTAAACCTCACGCGTCTGTGTGTGTCTGAGCTTTCCCGTAGCCTGAGCCAGGTGTAGTGTGTGCACGACGCAGTTTGCTTGGACGGCTGCAGAACTGGTTATAACGTTGCAAAACGGAGATCGCCTTAAGTATGAGGTGGCCTATACCTGTGAGAAAACATATATAGGCTATCGGGGCGGAACCATTCAAACGTGACAAATATAAATCAGGAGAAAAAGATAAAAACACAGGGAATAGAAGGTGAAGAAAAATTTTGGCGGACGCTTAAGTCAACTTCAGGGTAGAATGCGATGGCGTTAGATTACACATTTGTCGCAGCTCCTGCTGCAACTTCTGTGTGTGTTTGCGTTAGCTTCTTTTGCAACTGTCGGTCCATAACGGCCATATTTAGACAACTAACTGCAGTAGCAAACATCCGCTATGTTGCAAAGGTGCCGACATTTGCATAAATCTCATTTTTTTCTGATTTTTTTATTTCAATTCGCAACGTAGGTTTTGCCTAGAACCTAGGTTGCCCACAACATGGTGGGCATGCTATGATGACGTAACAAGGTGACGTGACTTCTCTGGACCCATCATGGTGGCCCATCATGGCAGGTGTGATGACACACTCGACCAGTATTTCGGCTAGTCTCGACCAATCGTTGAATTTCGTGACACTGGACATCGACGTCGTTTTAACGTGACAACTCTAATGTCATCATTGTGCGATGTCAGTGCACGTTAAAGAACCCCAGGTGGTCGAAATTCCCGGAGCTCTTCACTACGGCGTTCCTCACAGCCTGTGTCGCTTCGGGACGTTAAGCGCCATAAAACCAAACCAAACCAAACATATTAAAAAAAAATTTGAAAAGCACACTGCACTTGAGCGCTAAGCCCCTTCAGGCAGCAATTATGTTGCACTGACATGAATATCTTTTTAATTTCTGGTTTTTGCAAGGAACATGCCCAGTATGTGCAGAAAAGAAATCCTACTCTTCGTAATGATTAGGTAATGCGCTTTCTGTCTGACCCTCAAATGTCCACATCACGACTATAGACTGCTTTCTGAGGTCAATGTCAGAAGCTATTATGCAAAAAAAAAGCTTATTTTAGGCCTTTCAAAGTTCCGACTCGTGCAAAGCTAGCGAACGAAAACACGTACACTCCGAAGTCACATGTGCACCGGCGCTTACACAAAAAGCGGAGGAGTGCATATTAACGGGAGCCCTATGCGTAACGGGAGCCCTATGCGTTCTTTTCGCACGGCTGACTTGAGATGGTTATACAGTGCTTGCCGCAGAGGATTCTAAATGTAAACTCCAGCCGTTCGCGGCACATTGGATCCTAGCACTAACCCACAGCGACACAAAACAAGTTACGTATACACGGAAGGGATTAATAGGTTAAGAGCCCGCTTTGCAAAAGGTTTGAGAAGAAGGGGGGTGGATGGTTTAGAACTGGTCACTTTTTTTCATTTGGATGACCGCTTATACAGCAGTGACTGCTCACGGCCGGGGCCCTGGAGTATGCCTGCGTCGTAGGAAGTCGTGCAACCAAGAGCTCCATTCAGTTTTTTAATTCTCTGCTCAATACAGCTATTTTAAAACAACAAAAGCAGTGAAAATCGCAGTCTAAGGAAGCTACCGACCGAAGGCAGTGGTCTGCATAACTCCAGCTTAGAAAATGCGGACAAACCATGGCCGCGTGGACCGGCCCGCCTGATCTAGGGACAAAGGTTGTTAGTTTGCGCGGCTGCTGCCACGTGTCTCATGATTTTTTTTTATGTTCGGTACATCCCCTTGATGTTCTATAGCCGTCAGGACTTCTGAATGCGAACGCGGGCCTCTATAGTCCCGCCAGTTTTGTAGCGATAGCTACATTACTGTAGCATTTCGAGCCTTCAGCGTGGCGGCGACACGTGACGGTGGCGCGCCGGCGAAACAGAGCTGCAACAGCTGTGCGCATGCGCCGTGTGAAGTGGGACGTAGATGAAGAAGGAACGCCCAGCGAAACGGAGCGGCGAAACACTGACTTTGCAATTCGACTGAGCAAGTTCCACTCGGCCAGCTGTAGCTACCGCGTCACTCTAGGTTTAACCAGAGCCTAAACCACCGCCATTTTTTCAGTCAGATTTTGCAGCCAGTAACAAGAGCTGGACGTCATCGCTCCCATACCCAACATTTCCGGACAAAAGCATTTTTCCGTATACACTCCGTATTGTCGGTAGTGCGGTCTACAGGATTTGTCTATAGAAAGTCTACAGACCGCAGCGGTGGCCTAGTGGTTTGAGCATCCGCCTCGCATGCGGGAGGTGCGGGGTTCGATCCCCAGTGCCGCCGGGCACCCACCGGTGATACAATGGGTACAAGCTTTCCCCTGCCTGGTGTTCGGCTTAGAAAGGGTGAAATGGTTGCTAAATGGGTCTTTGACCCCAACTTGAGTAGGAGAAAAATACCTTGTTCCATGGCGTTCTTTGGTCACAGATGCCCTTGCGCCATTAAAATTCATCATCATCAGAAAGTCTTCAAGATTAATTAACGGAACTCTGTGGACAGTCCATAGACTGTCTAATGAAATTTTTGTAATGGCAGGCCGCGACCAGGGGCCGTATTCGGGGACAATCCATTTCCTTTCCATTACATTTGGTACTCTGTCATTAGTCGCTACTAACATTGACACAGGGCATCACAGAAGACGTCACGCGCTGGCTGTGACAGAAACGCGCCCCTTGATGCCGTTTACTTGCATAAATGCGTTTCGACCAGCGCCAACGCCCACGAATGAAGCACGGGAACATGTTTCACGCCCCAGGCGGGCTTTATCGCCGCTAATCCAGTCTCGGCAATCAAATATGAATTCTTTTGTGCGACGAACTAACACAGCGAGTGGCTCAGCAGGACTGGATGCGGCGGCAAGACAGTGGCTATAGCGGCGGCGTCGCCACCACACGGCTGTGCCAATGATTGGCAGTTTGCTTTCCCACCTGTTGTTGCTTTGGTTACATTGACGTCACGGCCAAATGAAATGGATTGTTACAGAATAAGGCCGCAGATTTGCTTGTGAACAGTCGGCAGCACCCCGTAGTGGTTGGCTCTCTATATACATCTCTTGATTCCGTGCATCTGCGCCGCTCGCCACATACGTCTTTGTATCTTTCGTCGCAAGAGCCCGAATAGCCACCTTGGTAAAAGATTTAGTCTTCATCATTACGCTTTATTTATATGTCTAGAAAAGTAAGGAAAATAAAAGAGCACTTAGGTAAAAGAAATGGACCAGACAATATAATATCCCATTTCAATCGTCGCTTATGACTGAATATATGTTATGACTGCTGCGTCCAAGCACACAATCGCGAAGTACCCATCGTACTTTAAGCAAGCCTCTTTGAAACCACCTTTTAACTACAACACACTTCAAGATATCATTCGGCACCATTAAAGTACAAAAATATTGCACTTCGCGCAATATCTGCCCGGATTTTGGCTTAAAGAGTTAGAAGGGCAATGAAGAGAAAGGTAAAGAATGTTTCCTTTTAATGTGCTCTTTAAGATGCCCTAGGTTACTTGTTTTCATAGACATGCAGAAAATCGCAAAAGTACAGACAATGTACAATACATGAATCCACACAGTAACATCACGAAGCAAGCAGCACTACTCACAACGCGACAGGTCAGTGATATTAACAGGCAATTTTAGATAACGAGCCCTTCAGAGTGGACACCACCATGCAACGAAAATGGTAACGTCGTCAGCTATTTGAGGAGCCTGCAAAAATTCACAGTCCCGGCGCGGGACGTCATAAGGCCACTGCAGCCCCCCCCCCCCTTACACGCACACACAAACGCACTCTGCATAACCCCTTTCGCAACGCTAAGCAGCTACACATTCACACGCTAACTGTAGCGCACTTGGCCTCCGAGACACGCTGCGTCACTTTGACCGCCCTTTTAAGTCCGGCAGCGATCGCTAACATACACGGTAAAAACTAATACGTCCATATGAGAGTAAAAAAGGGAGTAATCTCTCCTCTAGCCTACTCCCTTTTATAGAAATGAACTGCGCTAGAGGACACCTTACTCCCCTCTGACTCCTTTCTGTTCTGAGTGTACCGCGTTCGCTAAGCAAATTTCCGTTAGCGTTCGTCAGGCTACAAAAGATGCTTTCAACTCTGAGAAATTTGGAGTTCAAGTTGGAACATTGTTGCCCCCGACTCCGAATCAAGCACGTGACCTCGGCGATGACCTCGACTGCTACGGGCTTGCTTCGCTTAATTTTCCGCGCGTAGCTTTTTGTATTCTCCCTCCTATCGCAATAAAAGTACACCAGCGGCAGAAATACAGAGGTTATCCTTGATATTCCGCTTTGCAACCCTCTGTTATCTTTGTTCCACTAAAATAATCTCACTTCCTGATGTCGCCGCAGAGTAACTGCGGAAGCGGCCAGAGACAACGAAACATTTCAACTGAGAACGCTTTCTGTGGAAAAAAAAAAAAGCGGCCCGTTTTTAGAAAATGATTATCCATCAACTTAAATGCCATCCTGTCTATAGCTCCAGAATCCCCTTAGATTGTTATGCACATTTACCTGCCAATCGAAAGAGTCTGGTTACCTGCACAATCCGTGCATGTTAGGTGCCGTAAATGACGGCACATTGAATTGCTACAAAGCGTAAACTGCGATACGAACTCACCGCCGGCTCGTTGCACGTAATGCTTAGCGCGACTGTATGCGTGTAATGTGAGATGTACCCAAGTCCCCTTCCAGCCAGTCTCGATTAAACAAGTCTTAAAGTGAAATGAAATGGGTGTTTATAACAAGAAACTAGTGTGTGAAACCTCATACGTATAAACATTTACCCTTCTGAATGGCGGCGTTATAGAGCACTGCGTTTTGACGGCGTCAATTTTACAAGACATGCACAGCGATACGAAGACAATAGCCGAGCGACATACGGCTCACACGTGACTCCACTTACAGTGAAAACGAAGTAGCCACTGAATAATGGCTGTTTGGATGATTAATCTGCCACTGTTTGGTTTTTAGTTGGCTGCGAGTTTACCGCTCACTTATATCACCCCAGTGCCGTATACGGCCGACCATCATTAATTCGAACTCAAAGGGGACAAAACAATCATTCGAAATATGCGGAGTTCGAATGAACGGGAGCCTCTTAATACACTCGATGCCTTACGGGAAGGAAGCATCAGTTCGAATTCGTCGATGTCGAATTAACGTGATCCCGCTATGTATACTATCGGGGACAAAAGTTTGCGGGACGCGAGTTGTTGGAAAAACGTTTATTGTGGCTCCACTTCGCTATCAAGTCACCTGATAGTGTATGAAGGTACTGAAGGCCTCAATGCTCCTTCCTGTGGTATAACAATATCAGGCGACTAGAGAGGTAGAGCTACAATAAACGTTTTTCCAACAACTCGCGTCCCGCAAACTTCTGTCCCCGACAGTACATATCTCCATTACAGCTGGCAATGGAGAATTTTTCCAATATAACGGACTACGGAATCGCAGGGGTGGCAGCCGTAAAGTGAGGTGTAGCGCCATAAAAAGCTACTAGCGAGCTACACTTAGGACTTGTGCTAGCTGCTATCTGTAGTGAGTGTGGTCGTATAGTTTCTCCACTGCTTCAGGAGCTCTCAGAAAGGCGGGAGTCAGTGCTATCACGGATTACATTGACGGCGAAAAAAAAAAGGGGGCGGGGAATGTGGATGTGGATTCGCGCGCATTTCCAAATGCGGTAAATCACATTTGAGCACTTATTAGCACTTGTAACGGTGCAATCAAGACATGCAAGCAAAGACATGAGCTCCAATTTTCGTCCCTTTCCCACCTCACAGCCAATAGTTCAAAACGCAACAAACGATATTGTGATCGTTATTTGGGACCCGAATTATCGTGCTCTCATAGCTTGAAATCAATGGACGACACATTATCAACCCTGGGTCTCGGGAGGAAATTACATGAAATAACCCTGATCAGCGCCTCGGCTAATAATGGATGCGAGGACTTCCAAAACGGGTCTGGTCGTGTATGGAGATTCGCTTTGCGCTCGTGCTGAAAGCAGTTCATGCTGGCAGTGCACACCGATCCACTTCCTGGCGTAGTACACCGCCAAGATTCGTAACCCCACCGGAAAGTAAGAAGACAAGTTGCAGGCAGCCAAAACTGCACGCTTTTTCCACGGTTTCTGCTAATTTGTGCGCGTCTAATGGGGACACTGAAAACAACCACACCCTATTTGGTTCTTAGCAAGATTATGTTGTTCGGATTTTTATGGCCCTGTTCAAGATCATTCGGCGTCAAGATATGCATTTATTGCTGAAATAGTTGCAACTGAAAGTGTATTAGTTTTCCAGCCAACGTTTTAAGGTGAAAACCTTACTAGCCCCATTGCGAGAAAGGCCAGCGACGTGTGTTTGTTAGTGTATGAGTGTGTGTGTACTCGCAGATGGCCCAGAAAATCCCAGCGATGACAAGGAAAACAGGGTGACGTCACCAAGCTACCGTAGGAAGCACACAGCAAGCCGAGAGGCGCAATTTCAGACAGTCATATTCATTCCGTTCATCTTATATACCCCCCTCCTCATCCCCGGCTGACCTCAATGTGCTGCCAGTTTTCCCGCCTATATTCGTACCAAAATTGTGACGCAACCGTTTGTCGTACAGCGTTCAGGGTGGTTTCACACGATTTCTCTTCGCTTATAGCTTACACGTGCTATGGTCAAATTGGGGGCTAGCTTGCGAAGGGGAGTCGAACCGACAACATATGCACCTATAATTGTATGCCTTCCCAGTCAGGCTTCACCTCTTCCATTAAGGAGCGGTTGAGGTGTCCATCGAGATGTGCTAGTCAAGTTGGAGGTTAGCTTGTCAAAGGGATTCGAACCGACAACGTATACACCTTCAAGTGTATACCTTGCCGGACTTCACCTCTTTCATTAAGGAGCAGTTCAGGTGCCCATCGAGATGTGCTAGTCAAGTTGGAGGCTAACTTGTCAAAGGTAATCGAACCGACAACGTATGCACCTTCAACTGCATGCCTTCCCAGGCTTCACCTCTTCCATTAAGGAGCGGTCGAAGTGTCCATCGAGATGTGCTAGTCAAGTTATAGGCTTACTTGTCAAAGGGTTTCGAACCAACAACGTATGTACCTTCAATTGTATGCCTTCCCGGGCTTCACCTCTTTTATTAAGAAGCAGTACAGGTGCCCATCGAGATGTGCTAGTCAAGTTGGAGGCTAACTTGTCAAAGGTACTCGAACCGACAACGTATGCACCTTCAATTGTATGCCTTCCCAGGCTTCACCTCTTCCCATTAAGGAGCGGTTCAGGTGTCCATCGAGATGTGCTAGTCAAGTTGGAGGCTTACTTGTCAAAAGTATTCGAACCGACAACGTATGCACCTTCAATTGTATGCCTTCCCAGGCTTCACCTCTTCCCATAAGGAGCGGTTGAGGTGTCCACCGAGATGTGCTAGTCAAGTTGGAGGCTTACTTGTCAAAAGTATTCGAACCGACAGCGTATGCACATTCAATTCTATGCCTTCCCAGGCTTCACCTCTTCCCATTAAGGAGCGGTTGAGGTGTCCAAAGAGATGTAAGACTGTTACTGCGCCATTTCCTCTCCTCAAAAACCAATCATTTTGTTTTATGCTGACGTCGACATTGTTACGGTCTCCGTGTTCTCTGAATGGAAGTGGATGGTCGTGTGGTATTGTCCAATGGTCCTGCCAAAAAAAAAACGTCCTTGACGTTAAGGGCAGTTTGCTTGTGAAAGTAGCGTTGTGGCGCCGACCCCCATAAATAATTCCTTTGCCTATTCTGACTCATAAACAAGCCGTTCTCAGTGAAGGCAACCAAGCTAGCGACAACAGCTCAAAAGTGGTCGTCAAATGTTGAAAATAAAACATGAAGTGATTCCCCACGTTGGGAATTTCAATATCGTAACGGTTGTTATGGTTCAATACAACTAGTTTTCCTCCTGTTCAATAAAGTGTAAAGCTGATGTTCATATTTCGATCCTGTGACGTATTTAAGAACTAAGCACTTGTTTTCCTTGACAAAGGTTATTCCACCTGATCTCACTTCCCATTACTTTAGTAATAATAACCTTGCTACGACATTCAGCTTTTGAAGCTTAATGTTACCGAATACAAAGTAATCAGGCAAGCACACGCGAAGCTCACTTTAGCTTGCACATCGTGCGCTGTGCTTTATTCGTTGAAAGTTATCACTTGCTCCAGTTCTGTTAAACTTGAATATGCTTGAATATGCTTAATGTGTTTGAACTGTCACATTATCTCGCTTTCTACAACTTTTGAGCCCCTGAGGAATGAATAGCTAAGCTCGACTGGTGTATCCTAAATATGCACTCATTTATTTAAAATTTAGAACACTCATAATGCACTCATTTATCAAAAAGAAAAATGTCATAATTGTGCTTGTGCAGCCATATCTGACTACTACGCATATTTAAGGAAATACAATATGTCGATAGCATCTTATGTAGCCATTTTTCACTGCATATAACTGCCCGTATCGGTCGCCGCTACAAATGTTACAATGAGCAACTAATCCTTTTTTTTCTGCCATTTTACTCTTGAGCTTCCTCAGGCTGGGACCGCATTTTTGCCTCTGTCGTGTCCGTTTCAGATCCAACTGCTTTACAACCCGCATTACGCGTTTTATTTTTAATTATTTCTAAATAAATGACCCAACGTTGCCGATTACATGCACAGTTGACTAGTTAGTTAAAATTAAGCGGAAATTGGAATTAAGCGAGTTCGAATATACGATAGTGCACTGCGTATATGTACATAACGTCTCTCCGGCATACCCTGCAGTAATTCGTTTGCGTTATCGTTACGCCTGATTTCTGCAACACCTCAATACCGGATAAGAAAAAAATGAATAAAGTTTACTTCATAGAAGGCGCGCTCAACACGGTCACATTAAATCACAGCATGGGAGTATATGTCACCCTATCAAATTTCTTCGGTACTTTCTTCCGTGATCATTGGTGTATAACTGACGAGTTACTAATGCAAACTGTCTCTATGTACGTGCATAAGCTGTAACTGAAAAATCTGTTCCATAAACAAAAACAACAAAACAAAATTGGGTAATTCAAACTCGAAGCAAAAACGCATACGCGAAACGGATGCGCAAAGCGGCGCAGTTCCCTCGTACGAGCTGCGCTGAATGCATGGAAATGTGTAAGAGGGCTCGAAATGCAGGTCGTAAGTCACGTCCGCAAAGCGTCGCTCTACATACGGAGACGGGGAGCAGCCGTGGGCGTTCAAAGCGACGACTGCTGAAGCGTCAAAGACCTTTGAACCCTCTGCAAGGGTTGATCGGTCGCGGACACACTTGAAAAAGCCACGCTTCCCCTCACCCATGACGCGATCGAACGGCGCGACGGGCAAGAAGAAAAAAAAGAATAAGAAGGGTTTTTGCGGAAGAGAGAAAAACGACAGGGAAAATCACTTCCCTTCGGAATAAATTGGGCCGTCAAAACAAACCGCCCCGGCATCCCGCCTACACGACCCGCCCACGGCGCGAACCCAGAAATTGGCAGCTGACGTCACCGCCGCCAGAGCCTCGCCGCGCCGCCATGTCTAAACAGATCAACAGGTAGGTCGTCCCCGCCAAGCGGCTGCCGCAAACTACTCAACCACATCGTTGCGGCGACGCGAAGAAACCCTCCCGAAGCGCTCGAGGTCACTCCACTTTTAACCTTCTACAAGTTTCAAACATCGAGCTTACCTCTTCTAGAGTTAAATAAACTCGGGAGTCTGTTTCGGGAGCCGAAACGTCATCGCCAGCGCAGCGACGTCGTCGGCGCGTAGCAGACGATATCCGGACATTCGTTCGAGAATGCTGCTGCGAACGCACAGACGAAGCCGTGCGCCGCTCGTAAGGCTAGGCCTAGCAAATCCAGCCGTCTGCGCCAAGAGAGCCGGGCTCGCGTGACGTTTCGGCGAGGGAGAGCGCATTTTTGACCCGCTCCGGGAGAGGAACAAAAATAGAGATCAAAAGACGGGATAAGCGCGCCCGACAGGAGAAGGCATTATAGTCCCCGACGATCGCCTTGACCCGACCGAAGCAGTCCCTCCTCGGCTTTAAAAAGAAAACTCGGTTTTGACACCCCGTCGACGAAGAAAAAACACGCGAACGAGCCTTCGGCGGAATGTCGCATGAATGAAGGAGGTTCCTGCGAAACGGAACCAGCGAGCTTCCGTTCGCTTCACACACGCACACACTACCTGGGTCGCACACCGGCTCGCTGCAGAAGACGTGGTGTGTTGCTCCTTCAGCTGGGGGGAAGAAGATATGTCTCGCTCCGTTGGCCGATGTGGTGCACTGGAAAGCCAGCCGCCGCGGCGAATCCCACAGGCACCGATCGTGCGGCTAGCGCGCACTACCACCGTCGCTGCGCAAACACGCGCACGTCCGAGAGCGGTGGGCGTGGAGAGACGAGTACACACTGAGGAGCCACGGGTCCGGTCCACAGCCGGGAACACCACCGAAACGACCGCGGTCCACGACTCCGAGATGGGGTGCTGCCACGGGCGGAACTTGCACGGCCGAGACGTGGCCGCTCATTGGCCGAGAAACCAGTTCCTACGGGTGTATTTTTTCCCCGTCCCAAAGCCGCGCTCATTGGCCCGTTACGCGAGCTTGCGTATTTGTTGCTTTCTTTATACCTTTGTTACCTGGCTTACCTGTGGCGGAGGCGGCGGTGGCGCCGTGACATGAATCGGCGAGTGCGCGGTCTCGCCCCGAGGCGGCGCCACCGCCGCAGCCGGCGCGGCAGCCGTGTCGTCTGCTACAGCAACCGAGCAGCCGGCCGGCCGGTCGTGTAGACGTGACCTGCCTCTGGCTGCTTCGGCGCAGGAAGAATACGCGAGTTTTCCAGACCACTTTCTTTCCCAAGATGTCGCCTTCGCTGCACGCACGCTAGCTGCTTGGGGAAGGAAGAAAGCCGAGCACATTTGAGCGGAGCGTGTCCCCGCACGCTAATTGCAGTTTTGCCTTTTTGGCTCTTCAAGTTCCGTTCTTACCGGAAGCTTCGAAGCCTCTCCGTTCGTGTGTGCGCACTCGGGACAAAGTGAGGGCGCTCGACTCGGTTTCTAAATGACGTCTGTCATGTGATAGAGCGCTCCGCTTACTCAAGATTCCAGTTAATGGGTCCTTGGAACAATGGCGGGCAATGCAGCGCAGTGCTGATTTTCTTTTCTTTTCCCCTCTACCATGTCACATAGGCGTGAAACTCTGGTGACAGTATCAATGACACCAAAGACTTTTGGAAACACTATAGCGAACAATGCCCATTTCCATGCAAGATCACGTGATCCTGACCTCGTGCACTGTATCCCTGCATCCATGGCTGCAGGACTTGTTGAGTAAAATGAATACAAAGAAAAAGGTAAAAAAGAAACTGACAGAGTGGTTATAAATCTGTAACCCGAGATTCAGCGAATGCTGTTACGTTATTTACATTTTATGACATGTTGAGGTAAAGAGTACGAGAGCGACTTCATATAACCGTATAGTTCTAGAGCGCTGTTTTTTTATTTTTCCCCACATACTCGTTTTTTGAGTACTTCTCCTTTCCAACGTGATTCTCAAGGCGCGGGCGCCACCCATAATCCTCCCCTCTGGCGGGGCGTTTCGCAGCAGCTGCCGCAGATGGACCACGCTGCAGTAGTCGATTCTCGCCTAACACTCCAACTTCTCTCCTCGGTAACCACTCTACGGATGGGTCCCGGGGTAACCACACCCCAGTTACGTATTCTTACGCTCTCACCACGTCCTCCTTCTTCCAGAATAACTGCCCTCAGGGTGGTTCCCGTGGCAGCCATCTTCTGCTTGCGCCTTGTGCTACAGCCGTACATTTCTTCTTCCACGGTAACCAGCCTCCGGTTAAGCTTTCCTAGGCTCTCGCTATATACCGTCCTCCTCCCAGAGTGACCATCACCCTCCTTCCAGAATAACTATCTTCTATGTGGTTCCTGTGCAACCAACCACCGGTTTTGTCTTCTTACTCTTTTACCACACCCTTCTCCGTCCACAAGCACCTTCCAGACGGTTCACGTGGCAACCCCCCTCCGGTTACGCCTTCATACGCTCCCGCCATACCCTCCTCCTTCCAGGTTAACTACCCTCCGGGTTCTGCCCTGTGCCAATAAGCCACCACCACCATCACCATTATCAGCCTGGCTATGCCCAATGCAGAATAAAAGCCTCTCCCATGTCTCTTAACCCTGTCCTGTGGAAGCCGCGACCACCTTATCTCCGCAAACCTATTAAAGGGACCTTGAAATGATTGCAATGGGCATATTCTAGTGCAACCGATCTCTAGAGGTGGTCGGTATTTTTGAGTATTCGAGTCAAATTTGAAAGCTCTCCGTGGACTCTGTAATTTAGAATTTTTTTTCTTTAAATCACTGCTCACAACAGCTCGCAACCGATTGGGGCGACACACCTCACCGCGCGTCCCCTACCCCGATGACGGCAGTGTTCAGACGGGGCCAACTTGAATTACTTGGACGCCAGCTTGAAGGCTGGCCCTTCTGCCCGCTGACGTCATCGACGTGTCGCCCCAATCGGTTGCGAGCTACTGCGAGCAGCAATTTTTGAAAATTATTCCTGAATTGTAGGGTCCGCGAAGAGATTTCAAATTTGACCTGAATAACAACAAAGACCACCTCTACAGGTCTGTTGCGCTAGAATATGTCCATCGAAATAATTTCAGGCTCCCTTTAATTTCATCCGCCGACCTGACCTTCTGCCGCACTCTGCTACGTTTACCTTCTCTTGGAATCCAGCCCTTTACGACCATCGATTATCTTGCCTTCGCATTATATGCCAAGCCGAAGCCAATATCTTCTCCTTGATTTCGGCTGGGATGACATTGAAATAATCCAACAATTGCGCATCATTACGCTCTCTCCATAGCCTCCTTCTTCCACGGTAACTATTCTCCTGTTGGAGTGGTAGTAGTATTGATGGTAGTAGCAGCTGCAGCAGCAGCAGCAGCAGCAGTAGTAACAGCAGCGGCAGTATAGTAGTAGCAGTAGTAGTAGTAGTAAGTAGTAGTAGTAGTAGTATATAGTAGTAGTAGTAGTAGTAGTAGTAGTAGTAGTAGTAGTAGTAGTAGTAGTAGTAGCAGTAGTAGTAGTAGCAGTAGTAGTACAACCCAGAGTTTGATGGAATACCGTCTGGTGAGGAGCGAACATTGCGGATATAACGCATTCAAACGATTAACCGAGGATCGCTTAAGAGTTCTTTTTTTTTTCATTTTTTGCTGCGACATTTTTCTGAAAGATGCTGTCAATATCCGTACTTTGTCAAGACCCAAGGTACGGGTTGCCCTTGCTATCATTAAACGAATCCTAATTCCCTGCCGCTTCTCTTCGGGTCTCATTAAATGTAGTTTAACACTCATCCATGCACATGAATGTTTACGAGGCATGACTGGTACAATCACGTTGGCCACTTGCTTAGTTGAAAATTAAAAAGAAACTCTGGGCAGCCCGGCTTCCGTCTGAATTTGCATGCGTGTTGTACGCGCTGTTTAAGCACTAGCCAAAACGGTAATTCACGCCAAGAAAGGTTATATTTACGCTGGTTCCTATTTAATGAAGGCGATGAAGTCCGTAAATTGAGACAGCATATTATAGCATATTATAGTTGAAAGACGGAGGGGAGATTCTGCTAGAAAAACCAGCCACCCTGTATACGCAATGCATTATGACCTCGACCATGCCAGAAGCTTGGAAGAACGCAAAGATAATCATAATTCATAAGAATGAAGACGCCAAGGACAGATCGATCAGCTTACTGTCCGTTGCCTAGAAGGTATTTACTAAGCTAATGGCTAATATAGTCAGGGCAACCTTAGACTTTAATCAAGCAGGCTTTCGTAAAGGATATTCCACAATAGATCATATTCACACTATCAATCAGATGATAGAGAAATGCGCAGAATATAACCAACCCCTATATAGCCTTCATAGATTACGAGAAAGCATTTGACTCAGTTGAAACCTCAGCAGTCATACAGGCATTGCGGAATCAGGGTGTAGATGAGCCTTATGCCAAAATACTGGAAGATATGTATCGGAACTGCACAGCTACCATAGTCCTCCATAAAATCAGCAATAAAATTTCAATAAGGAAGGGCGTCAGGCAAGCAGACACGATCTCGCCAATGCTATTCACCGCCTGTTTACAGGAGGCATTCCAAGGACTGAATTGGGAACAGTTGGGGATAAGAGTCAATGGAAAATACCTAAATAATCTGCGATTCGCTGATGACATTGCCTTGCTGAGTCACTCAGGAGATGAACTGCAAATCATAACGATGGGTATAAGAACTAACACGCATAAAACCAAAGTAATGTTTAAAAGTCTAGCAAGGGAACAGCAGTTCACAATTGGTAGCGAGGTGCTGGAAGTGGTAAAGGAATACGTCTACTTAGGGCAGGTAGTAACAGCTGATCCGGATCATGGGAGGGAAATAACTAGAAGGATAAGAATGGGGTGGAGCGCGTATGGCAGGTTCTCTCAGATCATGAATAGTAGGTTACCAATATCCCCCAAGAGAAAAGTGTACAACAGCTCTATCTTACCGGTACTCACATACGGGGCAAAAACGTGTGGGCTAACGAAAACGGTTCAGCATAAGTTGAGGACAGCACAGCGAGCCACGAAAAGGAAAGGGATAGGCGTAACGTTGAGACCGGAAGCGGGCACAGTGGGTGAGGGAACAAACGCGTGTTAATGACATCCTATATTCGAAATCAAGAGGAAGAAATGGGCTTGGGCAGGGCATGCAATGCGAAGGCAGGACAACCGCTGGTCCTTAACGGAGTGGATTCCAAGAGAAGGCAAGCGTAGCACGGGGAGGCAGGAGGTTAGGTGGGCGGATGAGATTAGGCATAGGGTGGGCGCCGCTGGCAAAGGACAGGGTTAATTGGAGAGGCATGGCAGAGGCCTTTTCCCTGCAGTGCATGGGTGCAGTCCGGCTGATGATGATGATGATGATGATTATAGCAAACCTGTCCCAGTCGCACTTCAGCTTGATTTTTTTTTCTAGCTTGTGTCAGTGGATCTGGACCGATTGGTGGTTGAATTGGGGACAAACATTTACACGGCCTTCCTAACTATATTCCTGGAAAATAAAGTGCGCTAGCATTTAGGCTGCCTACTATGGTGCCTGTCATGTGTGCATAATGTTGTTCGTGCGTTTATGCCGCAAAAACTGGTTGGAAACGGTTTCATTGTCCTTACATGGTATGCATCCCCTTCTAGACTCTTCAATTTCTTTCCATTACATTATCACGTGGGATTATACTAATCCACCTCAATCCATTTTTTAGAGTACGCCTACTTCCAACATTTCGGCGGTCCTTTGGAATTTTGGAAGATGGACCAAATTCCCAATCCTGGGGCTCCTCAGTTTTTCAAATTTGGCGGTGTCTTATTATTGGGTCACGTAGTGCTGACGACGTCACGACCCTGTCAATCGCGCTCATAGATCACGGGAAGTATATCCCTATACTGACGCGGTTGAGCGATACGCCACTGCCACGGCAGGTGGCATATATGCCCCTGTGGGAGCAAATACAGGAACACTACGGCTTGTGAGACCCAGGTTGCCGTTCCCGAGCTCCCGTAAATAAAGCTGATGCGCAGTGCCACTGTTGGCAGATGGCAACTGCATTGAATTTGGAAACGGTGGGCAGTCTGCTCACATTCCGGTGGGCAGGTTGTTATGGCGTCACAAGACCACAGGACCTCTCGACCAATCAGAGAATTTCGTGACAGAGAACACAGAATTATTTTTTGTGAGACGATAGCTTAAATGCTATCGCACTAAAAAAATTTACGTTTACGCTTCTGCGTACGTAGCGAAATTCAGGCTGTTTATGTAAACTTTGTTTCAATGCAATAGCATTAGAAATGTCATGCCAAAACCCGCCAAAGTCTGTTGACACGAAATTCGATGATTGGTCGAGAGAGGTCATGTGACTTACGACGTCATCGCAGCCTGCCCTGATAGGCTACGTGAGGCCATGTGATCTTGTGACGGCATCACAACCTGTCCACCATGGCAGGTGGCAACCTGGCCACCAGGTTGTGACCAACCTGCCCACGGTGGCAGCTGGCCTAAAATTAATGATTGCTCGATCGAGAGTAGTCACGTGACCTTGTGATTACAACCGCACGCCAGGTTTTGGGCAACCTAGTCTCTAAATAGCAACCTAGACAGCTACAATAGCATTAGAGTTCACATCAGGAGCAACCCGGCGCTGTCCGGTGTCATGAAGTTCGCTGATTCGTCGAGAGGTGTTACATCACAAGGTCGCGTGACCCCAGTGGCTCTATGAAGTCACAGGGTCATGTGACCACAAAGGAACCAATCAAAGGCCAATCACCCTCAGAAGTTGCAACAGAAGGTGCGACAAATGTGAGATATGTTATTGCATTTTTAAAGTCTCTTCCTCTCTCAATCCCTCATGTCACAGTGCAAGTGTCCACCCATTGTGACTTCTTCGTGCTTTTTGAAGCGAAGAGGTTCACTACGCTAGGTAAAGCAGTCGTCGCAAAGCAGAGTGACCTCGAACGACCTTCAGACCAGCCACGTTAGCCGTGTATGACCATATGTAGTACAGTTATAGTGTCGAACCTCTGACATTTAGTTGACATTTTACCTTGAGTTGACCTCTGACCTTTCACATTGGGTGACCTTTGACCTTAAGAACATTCGATGTGGTGATGTGAAGCCTCGTGATGGCTTCCGATGGGGCTGTCGTAAGATTGATTGAACAGCTTTTACCAAAGCTAAAAATAAAGCTGCGCAAAAAAGATACATGAAGGAGTTAGGTGCTAAAATTCAGAGTAATCCAAAAGAACTGTGGAAATTTCTTAAAGTTAATGGCCGTGAATCAGTCGGTATTCCGGCACTGAATAACGGCGCTGAACCTATAACTGATGATTTTGATAAGGCATGCTGTTTCAATGATTATTTTAAGTCTGTTTTCGCAGCGAACTCGCATCATGAAATGCCAGTCATGGATGCCCATGTGCAAGAGACAATGCCTGTGCTAACAATTACATACAACGGTGTGTTAAACCTGCTGAATAACATAAAGGTGTCTTCGGCAAGCGGGCCCGAAGATGTTCCCGGTAATGTCTTGAAGGTCTGTGCTGAAATCATTGCTCATTACTTAGTTATTCTATACTCGAAATCGTTAGATACAGGAATAATACCCCAGCAATGGAAAAACGCTAACGTGGTGCCCATTCATAAGGGTGGTCCTAAAAACATAGTTGCTAATTACAGGCCGATTTCGCTTACAAGTATTCGTTGCAAAACGCTTGAACACATAATATATAGCGCGTTGATGAAGCATTTGGAACAAAATGAATTTTTCACTCAAGCTCAGCATGGTTTCAGATCAGATTACTCGTGTACGACGCAGCTCTTAGAATTTAGCCATGATATTTTTTCATCATTTGACAAGGGTCTACAAACGGATTGCATTTTTTTAGATTTCAAGAAAGCGTTTGATTTGGTACCTCATGATTTGCTACTGTATAAATTATCTTTGATCAAGATTCCAACTTCCCTTCTAAACTGGCTTCAATGTTACCTGCAGGGACGCAAACAACGTGTATTGATTAATGGGTCCCAGTCTGATTATGTTCCTGTATCTTCGGGGGTACCGCAGGGGTCTGTTTTAGGACCTCTGCTGTTTCTAGTTTATATTAATGACATTTCTAAATATATGACCTGTAAAATACGTTTATATGCTGACGATTGTGTTATCTACCATGTTATTAACAGTTCTTCAGATTCTTGTCATTTGCAGTGCAACTTGGACCGCATACAGCAATGGTGTTTGAAGTGGCACATGTTTCTGAACCCAATAAAATGTCAGTTTATTTCTTTCACGCGCAAGCATCACCCTTTCTTGGCTGAATACAAACTAGATTCTACCTGACTTTCTAGAGTTACTCACTATAAATACCTCGGCGTTTACTTTTCGTCTAATCTCACCTGGAATGAGCACGTCGAGCACGTTTCTGCTAAAGCTTATGGCATGCTAAATTTTCTAAGAAGAAATTTTAAAATGGCACCACTAAAAGTTAAAGAGCTTCTATATTTCACCTATATTCGGCCAATATTGGAGTATGCTTGTGTTGTTTGGCACCCCCCTACTTTAAATTTAACAGACATGCTTGAGCGTATTCAGAACTTTGCCGCTCGGTTTGTCTCAAGTAATTATGATTTTAACAGCAGTGTTACTAACATTAAACTAACGCTGGGATGGGAGCTGTTACGGAAACGCCGTACCAACTCCCGGTTAGAAATGCTGTACAGAATCTTTCACCGAAAAATAAAAATAGATAAAGAAAATTATTTGCTTCCACCGCATTTCAGGTCAAACAGACTTGACCATGGGTGGAAGATTAGAGAAATTAAATGCAAAACTAACACTTATCAAAACGCATTTTTCCCATCTAGCATTCATGACTGGAATCGCCTGCCCCATGAAATTGTTGAGTGCCGTTCCGAGTCTATGTTCCGCGCGTTACTGTCGGATGTATGAGTGCGCAGTTGGCTTTCTTTTGGCTTTTTTAATCACGCGGTCTTCGTTCTTGTTGGTCCAGCATCATTTGGTCAGTTGGCTTTTTTTTCGTCATGTCTTTTTGTTGTTTCATATTTCATTCATTTTGTACTTGCTGTGTCATGCCTTGTTGTATTGCTTTTTTTTCTTCCTCTTTTTTTTCTGGCCTATTCTTCTGTTATGTATCCTCATCCCCCCTGCAATAATGCCTTCGGGCGCTGCAGGTATTTCCAATAAATAAATAAATAAATAAATCGTCATAAGAAAAGACGTTTGTCCCCGCCCCTGGCACGTAGGCCTGGAAGACGGGGAGTTGCGCGTCCGCGGTCAGAAGCTGGCTGGCAGTCCTTGACCGTGTGATACCACGTCATAGTCACGTGGTCGTGTGGGCATATATAGAAAGGATGTCGCGAGCGTTTAGCGAAGATGCCATGGACGAGTCTCAGGCGCATAGCAAGCGTCCTTGCTTTTCGCTGAATTACAGGGTGAGCCAAGTTTAGCAACTGCCATTTTTTTACCCACAAGTTATAACTCGTTTCGCGCGCAGCGTCTAGAGTGCAAGCTTCCCGTGTTCAGTCCCCGCCAAAATGTTCGCGCGCACTGCCAACCCACCTACATACAGCCTCTCAGATGCGTTTTGATGGAGGCGAAACGCAAAAGGCGCCCGTGTGCTGTGCTATGTCAGTGCACGTTAGGATAGGATAATTTTATTGAGCTCTAGCGCAAGTGCTTTTATGCGGTTCAGATGAGTTCGTCTCAGCAACTGTCGGTCGCCTCTATTCCAGTGCATGTTAAATATCCCCAGGTAGTCGAAATTATTCCGCAACCCTCCACTACGACACCTTCTTTTCTTCTTTCAGTGTTTCCTTTATGCCTTCCCTTACAGCGCGGTTCAGGTGTCCAGGAAGATGTGAGACAGTTACTGCGCCATTTCCTTTCCTCAAAAACCATTTTCAGTACCCGGGTTCGAACCTGACAGCGACGGCCGCGTTTCAGTGGAGGCGAAACGCAAAGGCGCCCCTCTGCTGTGGGATGTCAGTGCACGTTAAACATCCTCAGGCGGCCGATGGATGGATGGAAAAACTTTGTTTTCGTCAGAACGCATGTGCGGACGATTCCGTGCTATAGATGGCCATCAACTCGTGGCTGACGGCGACCTGGATGGCCCACTCCACGGCCCTGGTCTGGAACGACCGGGTCTAAGCTGGCCAACACGGCCTCCCACTGCTCGAGAGAAGAATCATGCATAATATCCGCCGGTGGCGGCGCTATGCTACACCTCCATAATATGTGGTCATAGGTAGCCAGTTCTTGACACCATTTGCATTCCGGCTGAACGTCCGGGTAGATTGTTTAATTATTCGGAGCCCTCCACTACAGCATCTCTTCCTTCCTTTCTTCTCTCAGTTCCTCCTTTATCCCTTCCCTTACGGCGCGGTTCAGGCGCCAGCCGAGATGTGAGGCAGATAATGCGCTATATTTACTTCCCCACCCCCCAAAATTGGCTGTGGTTTAGCCCTGGTTAACCCTAGGTGAATTGCGAAAGCTTCGTTTCCTCGGCACGTGGTCTACGCAGCGTCTTATTCCGACGCTCTCGAGAACTCAAACCGGTCTCTTCCGCAGTTGAAGAGTCACTCCGGGACGTGGCACGACTTCTAGCCGCATCTTCGTTACGACGCTTCTCAAGTCGTGCGGCGCGCTCTTCTGGCGTCTCTTGAGCGCGTTGTCTCTTCCTTGCTTCGCTCTGTCGTTGTTTCGTCTCTTTCGCGCTCTCCATAACAACTACAACACACACACACACACACACACACACACACACACACACACACACACACACACACACACACACACACACACACACACACACACACACACACAGATATATATATATATATATATATATATATATATATATATATATATATATATATATATATATATATATATATATATATATATATATATATATATATATATATATATATATATATATATCTGTGTGTGCGTCCGTGCGCTGTGCGTTATGTCAGTGCACGTTAAAGATCCCCAGGTGGTTGAAATTATTCCGGAGTCTTCCACTAGGGCACCTCTTTCTTCTTTCACTCCCTCCTTTATCCCTTCCCTTACGGCGCGGTTCAGGTGTCCAAAGATATGTGAGACAGATACTGTGCGATTTCCTTTCCCCAAAAACCAATTTTACGGGATCGTGGGTGAGCGCGCGCCCGACAGAAGACTTCGAAGGTTGTGCAAGGCACGTGTCCGTGGCCTCCACGGAAGGATGATGATGATGCCCTCGGGTATGTGTCATTAAGCCCGAGGGCGTCATCATCATCATCATACTGGGCACACACCGTTTCGGTTTTATGGGAGTTTAACGTCTCAAAGCGACTGAGGCTGTGAGAGACGCCATAGTGAAAGGCTCCGGAGATTTCGACCACTCAGGGTTCTTTAGCGTGCACTAACATCGTACAGTATACGGCCCCTCTAGAATTTCCCCTTGTAAAGAAACAAGGAAACGAAGAAGCAGAAACAGCAGTTCCCCAGAAAGAAGCGCCAAGCTTGGGTGAAGTGCTACAAAGCAGGAACAGATGGCAACAGAAACCTGGGCGCCCTTGGAGACACCTGAAAGGCGGCGCCCCAAAGAGAGCGGACAGAAGACCACCAACAGCATGGCGCCTTTAATTGGCAGTAGAACTTTCTGACGGGCTAGTTGGTACATCTCTATTAAACAGCGTGCGCTTACAGGACGTACACAGGAAACTTGGAGACAAGGGAAAGAAGCGCAAACCCGTTGTAGAAGATATATGCTGCAGTAGAACTTTCTGACGGGCTAGTTGGTACATCACTATTAAACAGCGTGCGCTTACAGGACGTACACAGGAAACTTGGAGACAAGGGAAAGAAGCGCAAACCCGTTGTAGAAGATATATGCTGCAGTAGAACTTTCTGACGGGCTAGTTGGTACATCTCTATTAAACAGCGTGCGCTAACAGGACGTACACAGGAAACTTGGAGACAGAGGAAAGAAGCGCAAACCCGTAGTAGAAGATATATGCTGCAGAAGAACTTTCTGACGGGCTAGTTGGTACATCTCTATTAAACAGCGTGCGCTAACAGGACGTACACAGGAAACTTGGAGACAAGGGAAAGAAGCGCAAACCCGTAGTAGAAGATATATGCTGCAGTAGAACTTTCTGACGGGCTAGTTGGTACATCTCTATTAAACAGCGTGCGCTAACAGGACGTACACAGGAAACTTGGAGAACTCTGTCTCCAAGTTTCCGGTGTACGTCCTGTTAGCACACGCTGTTTAATAGAACTTTAATTGGCAGCGACATAGGGGAGAGCCGCACGGTCTGCTACAGACGGCGCTTCAGCTTTACACGCCCACAAGCGGTCTCCTTCCCGAATGAACTACGGATGTCAAACACGGCGCAAGTGTTGGGGTGGGGACGCGACCACCAAACCATGTGCACGTGCGGGTGAGAGAGAAAAAGTGCGTCGTGGACATTGAGGGTGAAAAAGCGGGTGGACGGGGCCAGTGCAAAAGGAAGAGTCGTCGGAAGAAGACGTGTGTAATGCTTCTTGAATATAGCCAATGTTTTTGTTATCGTTCAACAGTTTTGTCCCCGTGTGATTCATCCGCTGTTATTCGAACCCCAAAAGTTTAAAGTTGTAGCATTATCGCTAGAATCAAAAGAAGCTACTATATATACATTAGACCCCTCCTTCGAAATTCGGCCGCCGCGGCCGGTATCGAACCCGCGTCTTTCTGATCAGCAGCCGCGCGCCATAACCATTCAGCCACCGCGGCGCGTGGTAACACATGGGGTAAGCGGTTTTTGCCGCAGTGATTATCGCTGCTTCGGGGCAAATGGCTGCGGCAGGCGCCTGTTGTGTTTCGTGATGTCCCTTATTAGCAACTCTTTTTCTATCTGCACGAGGCAGTGACAGTTGCCTGTTTGGTGCCAGTCGACAGGCCCGTGCACTTAAAAGGACTCGAAATGAAACACTTTCTTAAGAGAGTACATAAATTCGTGCACTCACTATACAGTCTCTCGTCATGAATATCTGAACCAAATACACTTCTACACGCAGCAGAAAACCCAAAACCACGCGTGAAAGTTGGCGAGTCCTTTCCGGCGACTTTTTCATGTTCGCACCCTCCTCCGTCGCACGCTGCTGCATAATTCTGTTGAGAAATGGCGATTGGCCAAATCCTTTCAAGCGATACGATACGCAGCACCACATCCACAGCCAGTCAGCAGTGTAACTCCAGCATGTCAGGATGCTCCGTCCCTCGGGCAATTAATTACCACGGTGAGGCCTAGTGTTCCTATACATTAATACAGGAACACCGGTGGAGGAGCACTGACCTATGAGCATGCAAAAAGTTACATAAGGAAAAAGTGCGAAGACAGTGAAATTCAGATTTGGACTACAGACAATTCAGCTTCTAAAAAACCGATTTTAAAAATTCTTACAAAGGCGCGGTATTCCTGGGATGTTAAAGGTCACCACTTCAAAAATATCCTCCAGCAAGGACGCCGCTTCACTAGCTCCCGACCATAGGTGCCTATACAGTTAACTGCACTGACTTAATTTAACTGCCACCTGCCATGGTGGACAGGTTGTGATGACTCCGCAAGGTCATGTGACGTAGGTGGCTCATTTGGCTCTTAGGTTGCCCTGTGGAGACCACCTGCTGTAATTTTTGGCACGCAACGCCGACATCACATTTTCTGGTAGAGCCTTTAATGCTCTCGCATTAAAAGGGCAATATAATTGCCAATACGTCGCTCGTAGCAATTCTAGCTAGCTCTTGAAGCAGGCTGGTGCTAGTGCTGTAACAAGCCAAAACTATGTATCAGCATAGCAGTTTTTCCGTGCCTCACACTAACTGTAGCTCAACCAGTGTTGTAGGCGTTACCGAAAAAAAGTAACTAAATACGTTACTTGTTACACTAAGAAAAAAGGAATGCGTTACCACCCTAAGTTACCTACAAAAAAAGGTAACGCGTTACCATTACCGAAAAAAATTACCGCACGTTACTTTGCCGTTACTTCATGGCCATAAATTTTATTTTGTGCGTTTTCGCCTTAAAAACTCACGATAACAATATTATAAAGCTCATATTTCACATGAAACTTCTAGCCCAAACAACGATTTTACGCAAAATCCTGATTTAACATGAATACATTGAACACATGTGCAGGAGCTTAGCAATGTTATAGTGGCATAAAAGTTGCCTGTAGTGCTAGCTGCATGTGATGGCTTCTAACCCTGTGGAACACGGTGAAGCCATTTCTGAGTTTGACATTAAACACAAATTGACACTTCATCGTCAATTATAACTTCACAAAGAAAATATCACTTAACTCTCAACCAATTTACAGGAATTATGAAAAATGTGATGTTCCAAAATGCTGGGCATTCTTCCACTCTTTACAGAGTTGTGTGTATGAGCGGTTTTGGAAGGGGAATCAGGTGAAGGCAAGTGTGTGAATGCGTGCTCATGCACGTGTTTCGTGCTTTATGGCTATTCTCACTCTCTTTATTTAGTTGGGTGCATCGTGAAGGGCAGCTGTTTTCTGGCTAGCATGCGAGCCACAACAGAGGTCGTCGAGAGCACCTGTACATTTTTGTTTATTTGCAACATAACTTTAGGTTATATGCGCTTGTTTTTCTAAATAAGGGGCGCAGTGGGGGAAAATTGGAACAAAAAGTAACTAGAAATGTGGCACCTTATGTTACCGAAAAATGTTAACGTAAGTACGTTACCCGTTACACTTCGGAAATGGTAACGAGTACGTTACTAAGTTAAGTTAAAAAAGTAACGCGTTACCGGCAACGCCGTTACTTGTAACGCGTTATCACCAATACTGGGCTCAACTATGCATCACAGCCATCGTCCGGTTGATGCAACCGAAACAGAATGTGAGAATTCAAATATATATTATCTAGCGGCCGTAGGCGAATACCATGTGGTGGTCCATGTATTCTGTCTAAAGCATCATTTTAAAGAAGAAAACGTGGAATGAAATTAGGTGTCTGTAGTCATTTAACATGCACTAAACACAGCACACTGGCGCCTTTATCGAAACGCGGCCGGGATTTGGTCCAAGTGTCCTTGACTTGGCAGCCGAACAACGTGCCCACTGAACCACATTGGCATGTCCCGTAGTGATGGGCTCCAGATATCTGAACCACGCTATGGAGGAAAAGATGGAGCGAATTAAGGAGGTGTATAGTACCCCCCAACATAAGTAGGTGCCGCTGCCCAACATCAGCACTCCGCATTGTTGTGTTAACAGCACCCGAAAAATTCGGGGGGTCATTTAAGTTCCGCCTTGAAGGTATCACATGAAAGCATTAATGGCTCCCTTCAACAGCCCAGTGGTCGAGGGGCAGCGCGCCCGGCTCACGACCCATAAGCGAGGGGTTCGAATAACGACCATTTTTCTTTTCAGCACAATTGCTTTTGTTTCTTCACAGGCACTATGCAACGGTGCTGTAATGATGTCACGACCCCGTAGACCAATGGGGAATCATGTACTGACGTATTCGCAGTTGTATTGTGCGATCGTTGTGGTGTGTTTGAATTACCCGCGCAAGGTCATGTGGTTGTCACGTCACGGCCATCTCAACCAATCCAAATTCTCCGCTCACGCTACTGGATGTCGAATTTTCAGCACAATGGGGCTTTTGAACATGTCATGAAGTTATGTCCGCGCAAATAGCACAACATGAATACACTCGCCCAGGTGTCAGCGACCCCGTCATGGTACCAAAAAGATCGCCAATGCTGGCGATGTGGAATCTCTGCTGCCTCTGCTTACACATTTTGCTAATATGAACAGTCTGCTAATATGAAGAGGAAAGAAGTAGACACAGCAATACACGAGGCAAAAAACAATGACAGAAGTCAAACTTCAGATACCTTTATTCTAAACACCTGCAATTAGCAACCAAGGCATTCATTCTAGGTAAAAAAAAATGGTGGAAAAGAAAAGGCACAGCCCAGAAAGCAAAGATACATAGTGACTTACATACACACATTTACAAGTGGAAGCCCTTCTTTGGAAAATTCCTGCACCTTGAACAAAGGCCGGTTACCCTGCTGTGTAACCAAGTAACCAGCAAGCCCCCCGACATACAGTGCAGCAGTATAGGCTGTGCAAATGCCAACTTGTAGAAAATACCGCCTAACAGTACTAGCGAGGGTCAGTGGTCTTGAAATTTGGAAAGCGCAACAGCTCTCCAGTTGTCATGCCAACGAACTGATCGCCACTTGTCGACATTGGACCTCAGAGATTCAAGCTGCTGAGATGATTTGGGAAAGCCTTGAAGCAACTCCTGCAAAGATTGCAACACACAGCAATATCAAGAGAGCAGGCATAGGTGAAGAAAATGATTATCACCATGACTACGTCCACTGCAGGGCAAAGGCCGCTCCCAATCTCTCTAAATAACCCAATCCTGTGCCAGCTACGGCCACCTTATCCCCACAAGCTTCCTAATCTCATCCGCCCACTCAACTTTCTGCCACCCACTGCTACACTCTCCTTCCCTTGGAATCCAGTCCCTTATCCTCAACGACCATCAGTTATCTTGCCTCCGCATTACATGCCCGCCTTAAGCCCATTTCTTCTTGATGCCATTAACTTGCTTTTATTCCCTGACAGACACTGCTCTCTTCCTGTATCTAAACTTTACACTGATCTTTTTTTTCATAGCTCATTGCGTTGTCTTCATCTGAAGTTGAACCCTTTTTGTCAGCCTCCACATTTCTGCCCCATGGGTGAGTGCCGGTAATATACAGCTATTGTGCACTTTTCTCTTGAGGGATATTGGTAAACTGCCATTCATGATCTGAGAAAACCTGCCAGTATTTCCACCCTATTCTTATCCTTCCAATTATGAAGTCAAGAAATCTATTGCACTGGAAAATTGGCCCTGGCACTTGGTTTTAATTGCTGATGTTTAAAATGTTTAGAAATGCTACAAATGAGAGATGGCTCCCTTCAATTCAAGGTTGGAAATTGTACTATATGATACAAACGACACATGACACAAATACATATGACACAAAGAAATAATCAATGGTGCACAAGTCATTATACACACGTGGAAAACAGAAGGCAAGGTTTTATGTAAGCAAAGTTTTTATCTAAAATGCATGCTACTGTGTTTCGTAAAGCCATTAGAGCTATACGGATGCATTAGGAATCTAAAGAGTGCACACACTTCACATCTTCACAGCAATAAAAGCTGCAAGAGATTTTAAAAACTTACGCATATCTGCTGACAAAGCTCAGTGCTGGTTTCAAACACGAGGCCGGTCTGCCCAGGCTTGACCAGCTCTCTCAAGCTGCGGTGACATCGAGAAAATAGCAGTGTGTGAATTACTGAACACTTGTCACTCGCTTAAAGGAATACAGGCACAAAAATTTAGTTACATGTTTTATTTATTTATTTTATCAATTATTTATTTATTGATTTATTCATACTGCCAGCACAGGCCAAGGCAGGAGTTGCAGTTTTGCAAGTACAGATTTTACTTTCATGAGTCTTGGTTTCAACAGCAAGCGATGGCTATGATGTGAAAGGTTAGTATAGGTCATGTGAGGCAAGAAAAACACAGCAATATAATTACTGCTTCTCTTGCGATTCCGGCTCTTGAGGCAGGTTGGCTTCAGTGTACCAGTGAATTGAAATTACAAAGCAGCGATTGTATCACAGTTATTTTCATGCCTCAAGAGACCTATATTCATCTGCAACCATCACAGCCATCGCTCTGCTGCTGAAACCGAAACAGGTGAGGGCAGAAATGCAATTGTTGATTATTTAGCGGTAGTATGTGAATACCATGTCACGATTCATATATACACTGACGTCTTTCGCATCCTTACAAAGCAGAAGACTGCAGATCACTGCCTTCTAATTACAGACGTTACTTTCAATGAAAATGGGCCCTTTACAAGAAAAAGGAAAAAAAAAGCACTGACAGCTGATTTGCATACTTAGGCCAAATGCGGATTAGGTGTGCTAGAACTGTGTGGCTATTGTTCTGCATTGTTTATCGTCGTCATGTATTATTAGTCACATTACTGCTGTGTGATTAAAGTGAGGTCTATCAAGTGCATTCTTACTTACTCCTTAGCCAGTAGATTATTCTCCCGCCAACTATCAGACTTGAGATATCACAGCGAAACAGAAAATTACACAATATCAAATGCATATGTCGCTGTAAGCCACCGGGGCTAACTAGAAGGCTATACAATGAACGCAAGTGAACAGAAACAAACAATTTCATACGCACACATCGCTGATAGCCGCTCTGGCTAACTAGTCAGAAAGAACTTTTTAAAAATGCACAGCGCTGGTCTACCCGAGCCGTTCTGTCGCTATCGCGTGTTCTTGACAGACTTTGAAAAACAAACCATTGCTAAGCCACTTCGGCCGAGGAACACAAAACACGCGCACAGCACCATTCTGAGAGTCTTTCCCACAACTTTCCTTGATGGTGCATTCCATTGCTTTCCCTTGGCGGCAACCCACACCTTTGCCCACGGTACACCCTAGCTGCATCGTGATACCAAGAATGATAACCGGAATACCAAATAGATTCTGAAAATATGATCTCGGTTTATAACATTAGTGGCAGGGCTGACAAGAATCTTTAGCAAACAAAGCAGAGGACATGCAAAAATGAAAAGAGCAGACAGTAAACAGTCTACGAACACATCTGCACAAAGACCAGTGTGGCCAGAAGATACCTGCTGCATGGTCAATTTTGGAACAGCCATCGTACAGACTGCTGCAGAAGTCTATGATCTGCACATGCTCAAGAAAAATTTATTGTAGCCCAGCCTGATGACCCAACTGCATGGTACTGGTGCCAGCGGGTGGAGCCGTGCACGTCCACCCACACTTGCAGGCATTTCAGGCGAATGGCTTTCGTGATGGTGTCGAAATATATATATATGCAATTTATATTACATAAGCATACAGGCAGCGTGAACTGTCATCGGTGAGCAGTAAATGCACCAAGCATGCACATGGTATTGTAGTGGTTTTTTAAAATGGTTACAATAATTACTCAGTGGGCTGTAATGCATGAGGCAATATAAGAAAGCAGCTAAGTGTAGCCTGCACAATAAAAACTGATTCCGAGTTCACTTGTAATGCTAGCCACCTGTTAACAAAGCAGTCTCGGTTTGTTGTTCTATGGAAGCAAGCCAAGTTAACACACAATTAATTCAGGAATTGATCAACAGTTCATTTATTGGTTTCCAATTGCCATCCGTTTTCACAGCCCAGTACGAGTCGTTAGCACCACTGCTGTCAATGCTACCATCATTAGCTATGCTTAGTCCACAACAGGACAAAGGCCTCGTCCGGTGACCTCCCATTACGCCTGCATGTTGCAACTGTCATGGCCGTCATATCTCAGCTAACCTCTCATTCCTTTCACCTCAACTTGTTATTTACTTGCATCACTATTTATTCACTCTGTCACTATCACAGATCACTACCAATTCTGCACGTTACATGCCCTGCCTTAGTCTTACCAGACTGTAAAACTAGTAGCGGCCACTTTGTGACTGCACGCTGTCATGTCAGTCACGCAAGGAGAAGTCATGCAAGCGGCCCCCATGTGTCAGGGCTCGAAAGCACCAGTCTCACCAGGGGTAGTCGATGGCGCAGACAGGCAGGCCGCAGCCGAACATGTCAACAACCTTCATGGGCAGGTCCAGCTTGCTCGAGGAGGTGTGCAGGCAGACGCCAAGGTCAGCAGAGCCTGGAGCAGACAGATTTCACAGAAAGCGTGACTTAGGTACCTCTCCGTGACGCATGAAGTGGATTAAGGCTTTGGAAGCTGCTGGCAAAGTTAACATTTAACTAAGCAAGGCAACGGCTGGTGTATGGATGCTTAATCGATTATACAGAAAAGAATGGGTCCGTATATAAATTCTCCTGTTAATTTCTCAGGCTTTCAAGCCACCATAACATCACACCAATTCATGAAAAAAGTGGGTGGCATATAAAAAAAATTGGCGGTGGTTTAACTCTGGTTAAACCTGGAGTTAAGCGATAGCTACAGCTGGCCGAGTGGAACTTGGTCACGTGACCAACCACGTGATCAACCACGTGAAGGCTCGAAATGCTACCGTAATGTAGCTATCGCTACAAAATACAAAGCAATGAAATTAAAGGATCCTTTTAGCATATGTCTGAAGCAACTTAGCACTGAGTCATAAAAGCTGCACAAGGCTTTGAATGAGATGACATGTGTCATAATAAAATTGACGCTTGGCTTATCGCTCAGCATGCGTGGCTTTCGTCAACCTTCCAGTGCATATCTCTATTATACCAGTGTTGCTTTTAGACAAAACATTCCTTTATGGCAGTTTCGGTGCTGAGACAGGGAACTGCACACTGTAATCCTTCTGTGGAAATACAATCAGTTAAAAGAAATTTGTTTCTTATTAGAACATCTGCACCAAAGAGTAGCCACACATTTCATTAAAGAATGACACAAGATGTGCCACTAGTGACGTGCAAAAGTGGTCACGTACCCCAAATTCTTTGTCAAACCAAAGAAAGAAAGAACTCTCACCGAGCAGCTTGGGGTAGTCCTGCGCTGACAGCCATGGCGTCAGAAACTTGACGTGGGCCAATGGGTCGGCGCGAATCAGGGATAGGTAGTGCTCCTTCTGGGGTCCCTTGCCTGCAAAGCACGTCCATGAGGCAAAAGAACAAGAAACAGCAGCAAACATTCGACTCTAAATGAAAGAAAAGATTAAACCAGTTTCCCTACCTAATGAGCAGTTGAGTAAAACCTCTACTTCTATTTAATTCACACCATTCAAAACAGGCACAAGGAACAAATTGAACTTGGGCTTTTTGTTTCGCATGACTTTGGGCCAAAATCCAATCGAAGTGAAGCCTACTAGAAAGCTTGGTCTGAGTTGCGTTCCTCATGCCTGTCATGTGTCGAGTGCACCCTGTGTATTGTGCACAGCTGCTTCACTATTGACTAACGTTCTATGATTATGACTGACTCCAAAGCAACGTTAACAGAACCCATCATGCATAAACACGCTTAAAAGTCACTACAGCCCAGCAACACTACAATTTGTGAACAAAACAAATGAAGATGTGTGACGCTTGCCCGATTAAGTGCAGCAAGTCTGCGGAGCATGATAAGAATGTGCGATGACAACACGCACCGAGGACCCAGAGTTCAGGCTCCTACACCGCTATGAATAAATAAATAAACAAATAAACAGAGAAACAAATAAATAACATTCACACTTAACTGCTGCACTGTAATGCCGTGCCTATACAGTGATTGTGAATCCACGAGTGCAATAAACGGCACGTAGCCTGACCTATTATCAACATAGCACATGAAACAGGCAAGCTCCTGTAGATAGCTTTAAAGTGCATTGTTGCATTTAGGTGCAGATTTAAGGCAGAGCTATGACCAGTTCCATGACAGACATGGGTAAGTGGTCTTGCGGTATATATTTCTTCGAAGGAACCGTTCCCTGCTTTTCAATTCACTGGCTGAAGTATGGTTACTAGCGCTAAAAAAAAAACACAAGGGACAGCGAAAAGATCCCGACGTGAAACATGGCATAAGCTATCAAAACACAACCGCTAACGTATGGGAGCTAATGGGAGAATCACCAGACACAGATCGTCTGGGCTTCACAGGAGGTGCAGCCATCAGTATGCACACACCATACAGAGACTGATGTAGCCAGCATTTTGATTTGGGTACTTTAAAAACAAGCCCTTGAAAACTGCAGAAATCATTAGCTTTGAAATTCAACTTTTAGAGCTTTACAAATGCAAAATTACAACTGCAGAAACATTCAACAACACCTGTAACAGCACTCATTGCTGAAGTCTTACGACAAAATTATGCCAAATTTTAATTTCCTGCGAAGCGTAGTTTACAGTTTCGACATCTTTTCTCATCGTGAAGGCACCACAACAAAAACAGAACCTCAATTTTTTAAGGTTCACACGCTTTGTTGATTAAACAAAAAAAAATTGGCAGTAGTTTAGCTTTGGTTAAACCTGGAATGACGCGATAGCTACAGCTGGCCAAGTGGAACTTGGTCACGTGACCAACCACGTGATCAGCCACAGCGCCATGCCGCCGGCAGCTGCTCCACACCACCTGACCAACCACGTGACAGCGTAGCGGCGCCCCCAAAGCCACGGCGCCGCCACGCCGAAGGCTGAGAATGCTACCGTAATGTAGCTATCACTACAAAAAAGAAATGCATGGTGTAAACAAAAATTCTTCTCTTTCATCAGCCACTAAAGCTTAACATTTTCTTTTATGCAAAACCATCATGAAATTTCATTCATCTTGGTGCAACAGTTGCTTGGTAACGTGGTTTTCTGCACTCCTATGAAAATCCGTGCTCAGCTTGAGCGAAGGGTTTATCTTGACATGTGCCAGCAAGCCTACATGACTACACGAAGGCCAATAGCAATAATGAAGGCACAGAAGGCAACATTCTGCTCACCAGTGATGACACAGAACAGATCTGGGAGGGCACTGTCACCCTGTTCCTTGCGGGCATTGTACTCTGCGGGGACAAAATAAAATGTCTGCCATTGTCATGCAATCCATTGGTTAGCACTTGCATTTCTCAGCTTATCGAATGCCACGGCCAAAAACTACTATAAACCAGTACAACACTTGGAAAATGCAGCACAATGATCAGATGCAATTCTATGGGGGTCAGGGGGGCAGTCAAATGGCGAGAGGGACCAATCACTTACAGCCCACTGTTCACCACCTGTGCTTGTTAGCTTGGTCTTGAAAACAAAATTTTATTAATGTAGTAATAATTATGAAATCTTCAGGGAACATGTATTATTGCACGCTGATTCTAAATATGTAATTTGATTTCATGTAAAGCAATTTCTTGGGCACTTATATCATTTTTATGCAATTATTTTGCGAAGAGCTTGGAAGAAAATTTGCTGTGGGAAAATCACTGAAATGTATGCCATTGGGTCGTCTTGATACTAAGGAATGCAATAAGAGTAAAATTATCATCCTGGCTATTATAGAACATGAGTTATAGAGTATTTAAGCTGCCACTTCAGAAAAGAGAATACACACTTTTCTTCGCATTTCTGAAGCGACAACTTTAAAACCATATAACTTAAGTTCTATGATAGGCGCGAAGACAATTTTACCGTTATTGCATTCCTTAGTATCAAGACGACCCAATGGCATACATTTCAGCAAGTTTCCCACAGCAAATGTTTTTCAAAGCTCTTCACAAGATACATGCATAAATATTACATAAGTGCTCAAGGAATTGTTTTACATGAAATTAAATGAGATACTTAGAATCGGCACACAAAAATACATATACATGTTCCCTAAAGGTTTCTATACTGTGACTTCATTAATAAAACTTTTCTTTTCCAAGACCAGGCTCCCCGCTTAAGCAAGCACCATGCCAGAGTGCTATCATGAGTGATCCTAGTCTCCTAGAGTAAAATATGTGACACAGCTTCAACATCTAATGCCCTCAATGAAGAGGAAAAGAACTTTGGAACTGCTAAATGAAAATGACACCCCCTCTAGCACAACTATTTTATTCAGGATGGCATAACACCTTGCGGTGCGCACAGGTGAACTGCACTGCACTAAATCCAGGGAGTCACGAAACTGACAACGTACTTGTTTGCTGCTTCATTGCAACCTCGTAGGTCTACTAAAAGCACAACAAAGCAGCAAGGCAAAGTGTATCGCATTTACCTTATTATCCCCTTATTATCGTCCCCTTGTTATGTTTGGACTAATAAAATTGTGCTTCAACAGTGAGCTTATTCCATGGATTTATGTCTAATGAACTACTTCCCATATAAAATCAACTGCACAAAAACATACGAACGTAAAAAGGTGCACTGAATGGGTCCCTGAAGCCCCAACAGTTTTCTCTATTTACAGCCTTTCCCCTCAGGGCCCAGTGTTGGACGAGTCGCAAGGCAGAATCATGCACCTTTCATGGTGTCGGCATCAGAATGCTTTTATGATGCATGCACTTGAACGCGCAGTCTACCGTACTTTCTGGCAAGAATGCTATCCGATTCTAGCACACTACTCCTGTGACCACCAACGATGAAACAGAGTGGCCGGCTAACAAGACAAATAAACTGCAAAAGAGGGTTGGGATCCTGACTGCCTAACAAATTGTTACTGGTTGCCTTGGTGCCCATTGGATTACTCACAGCACGGTTCATGGCCAGTAATGAGGATTCTGGTGCAAAGCAGTGCGCCAAAATGCGAGTCGGCTTGGTTTCAAAGAGAAATATACAAACATGTGCATACACACAAGTAAACACACACACACACATGCATGTACACAGACACACACTCACCTTTCAACGCTTCCAGAAGGACTGAAAAATCTTCGTCCTCTGCAAATATGGAAACATGTATCAATGAATGGCCCGCCGCGGTGGCTCAGTGGTTAGGGCGCTTGGCTACTGATCCGGAGTTCCCGGGTTCGAACCCAACCACGGCGGCTGCGTTTTTATGGAGGGAAAACGCTAAGGCGCCCGTGTGCTGTGCAATGTCAGTGCACGTTAAAGTTAAAGACCCCAGGTGGTCGAGATTATTCCGGAGCCCTCCACTGTGGCACCTGTTTCTTCCTTTCTTCGTTCACTCCCTCCTTAATCCCTTCCCTTATGGCGCGGTTCAGGTGTCCAACGATATATGAAACAGATACTGCGCCATTTCCTTTCCGCAAAAAACAATTATCATTATTATTATTATGTATCAATGAGTGGAGCCACCCAAAATGTAGTGGCGAGAAATTGAAAATACTACACCAGCATCATGTAAGGCACCCCCAAGAGAGAAAAAATAAGAGAGAGAAATAGTTGCCACCAACACTTTAAGGAAAGACCTCCCCGGAAGAAACAACCGATTCCAGTAGCGCTACGCATTAGTATAACCCTGATGACTCAAGCTGTCAGTCCTCTGAAAGCATGAAGGCTTACAGACAATGGAGCAAGTGCAGAGTAGGGAGCTTGTTTTTCACTTTCAGAGCTTGCAAAGAAGCGCCACTTCTGTGTAAGAATGCTCAGCAAGACATTTATGTGCGCCATGCCTGTACATTTATTGCCCCTCAAACAATAATTTGACTCCACGTGGAAGCTACGAAGCATCCCTCTTATCACGAGGTGATATATCATGAGGTAAAATATCATCCCTCTTGTGCCACCTTTAGCTTTGCTAGTGTGAAGAAAATGATGAGTAACAGCAATAAGCAAATAAACAAAACTATTAGCGACGTTCAGTATGCCCGTTGGACCCTTTGCATCTGCATCTGCAGAGAAGAAAAAAAAACTTCTGTTGCATTCTCTAAGCTATCTGTGGGCGTTGTCACAGTACTGCTGTTTATGTCTTTCCATCTGTCTTTTCTCTATTATATAGCTCGATGCATCTCTCAGTCAATCCCCTTCCAAACTGTCCTCCCAATAGCAATGCCCCTGTAAAACTGTTCAAACCTCGCTACAAACAATGAATCGTGGAAATGACAAGTTATGACAATGATATTTGGCACTGTAGAAATTTGCGCAAGCTAGACAGCTTCTCTGTCTAGCTGAAAAGTCAAGGTCGTCAGATGGATCTTAAAGGAATGCTGAGGACAAAGTGAACTTGCCCTGCATTGATAGATTTCACCACTCCAATGAAAAACAGGTCACTTTCGTTATATATGGTTTGGTTTCTCGGTTTTTTAACATCCTAAAGTGACTCAAGCTAAGAGGGACACCGTAGTGGAGGGCTTCGGATAATTTCGACCACCTGGGGATCTTTAATGTGCAGTGACATCACACAGTACATGGGCCTTTACCATTTCACCTTCATCAAAATGCAACTGCCACTGCCGGGATCGAACACAAGTCTTTCGAATCAGCCAGGCACCATAACCTATGAGCCACTGTGGTGGCTTCACTATAAATGGAGCTCTTATAAGCTAGAAAAGACAATAAAATTGCAATGACATCGATATTAGTGTTCAAGTTTTGGATCACTAAAGCTAAGCTACACAGCCATTCATTTTCAAAAGGTTATCACAGACTGCTTTTCATCACTGATGTCACTAGTTTGAACCAAGTGGTGAGAAAGAAATGTTCCATTTTAAAATCCAATTTTCCAAACAGTAAATAATCTGCTGCCAAACAAATGTTGAGATACCCAGAAAGAGCCACGAATAGAATTTTGCCTAGAAGAAAAATTGGGTGCATGGACCGAACACTGCATTTTAAGGGCCCAATTCTTTGTCTAAAGTGCAGGATTCCGCAATGGCTTTGTTGGAAATGCTGTATCAATTTTTACCAAGAATCTCTGAATCAGTGCCTGCACCCATTTTTACGTTTCCCGATGCTGGAAACCATGATTAGCGAGCGCGATGGCAACTGCATGTTTGTAAAACTGCTGCACCAAAAGCTAATACAAATCTCACCCGGCAGACAGTAGTAACATATTTTTAGTATATTGTAGCATCCATACTAGTTTCCACAACCAAAAGCTTTTACGGCACAGTGACGTAAGCCTCGCCGCCGAAAGTTTTAGTTAGTAGACCATGGCTGCCGCTCTATCCTAGTAAATTAGAAACACTGCAGTGCCATATGGTTACAAAAGCTTAAAGTGCATGGTCGATGATGCTAAGGAAGCATTGCTTTTCATCGAAGGGCACACTGGAGAGAGTGTGAACTATAATAAAACATGACGAACGCCCCTGAATGAAAAAACTGTGCACTTAAAACAAATAAACAAAATTTTACCAATATGCTGTCACATGGTGGGCTACACTGATCATGGCGGGTGTCACTGTAATATCGCTTTTTATGCGATTTTCAATGCCAAATTAAAATTATAAATCCTCATTCCTTTGATATTGCAGTGCTCAATTCTTACAATATAAGGTGAAATGTTTACATTTCTGCCATAATTTTTACGACACGTTTTGGTCAGTGATCGGTGCCTTTAATTGATAATAAGCACTCATGCTTCAAGCACAATGTGTCAAGCAGTTAAGTTGGAACCATAGGAAGATATAGCAAACCTGTCCAACTGGTGCTGCTAACAATAAGAGCCGGTCGATCAGGTCTCAGCACCACTGCATCCGAGTTGGACTCGGCTTGGGTGAACAGGTTGCTTTTGCCAGGCCCACTTGGCTCGTCCTGTTGTCCACTGGCGAGCTCCGAGTATTCCTCAGACAGACGTTGGAACAGGGCGTGACGCTCATCAAAGTCGGTCGGCTGAAAGGTCGATGGCGGCTTGTCGTAGAGGACATCTGCTCTGATGCACAAATCAAAAGAAACGACATGTAGTTCGAGAAATCCTCTTAAAATGTGCCTCATTTAAAAATCAGGGAACAAATACAGTAAATATAATGCTGCACTTGGCTGGAGATTAATACAAATTCAATGCTGTTTAAAAAACGGCACTCGTAGTGGGGAATGGGGACTCTGTCGGGCATCTTGTAAGGTCCAGTAGCTTTAAAGCCATAGGAGCATGCTAGTGTTCTCCTACCACAACCACTGCAAAATTTAGTAAGGGCTATATCAGACACTATAACTTAATGAATTACCTAGACCCTTTGCACCTCACCATTTCATATATTACATCATTTCTCGGCGATGACGCTTAGTAGGCACTTAATGGCCGCATTTTTATGTTCTCCCCCTTTTTTTTTTGTTCTCTAATTTACATTCCTCTCCTTCCATCTTTACCTCTCAAATTCCCTTCCCCATGCAGAGCAGCATGCCAGCGTCGGCTAAATTCTCTTTTTCTTTAAAGGGTTTCTCTCTCTCTCTTTACCTAGGCCCTGGCTAGTAGTGCATACAAATAGGTACAGAGTCATTAAGAGGGTCAAGTTGTAGTCCCATTTACTTCCCCCCCCCCCCCCCCCCCCCCTCAAATTTAAGCATCTCTCACCATCTCTGTGTGGACTCCAAGGTAGCACTGGAATGGCTTGCCTCATGACACTGCACTTCAATCCAATCCAACAAATAAATACCTGAGTGAGCCACCGCTCACGAGGATCCTCTCCAACATAAATAAACAAGCAGGTAAAGCCATTAGTATGTCACCTGTATGTGGTTATATTTCCGGTAATATTTGTGTCGCATCACAAATTCCTTTTAAATGAAAATTAACATAGCACAGTGCACACAGTAACCAATCTCCAAAAGATCTATTGTGCTAGCACATTAAGTGGTGTTTACTATACACCACAGTGGTTGCGTTTAAACTGAATTCAATTTCAGAGCATATATATATGATACACACAAAACTGCACATGGGCAGGGCATATAGTTAAGGGATGTTGAGAACCTTACAAAAACTGGAGCCAAGAGCAGACGTAGCAGAAATTAGAGTCAGTGCACATGACTGTATTACGTGCAGAACTGACAGCCACTGGTCTATTATTTCAAGGTACCTGAATGGATGCTTTATATACAGTAAAGCAGAATGAGCGCTCAAAGGCGACAGAGCAAATTTGCTGAATTAATGTGCACAAGACAGAAGCAGAAGGAGGTAACTGCAAGAAGCCTTTGTCCTGCAATGACCTCGACTCGGCTCATGACGACGACATAGCGAGCACGTACATTTCTGCCGTTGCTGCAAGCAACAAAGGCTGCTCTATGACCTATTACACGTTTTATTACTATGACCTATTACAGTGGCTCAGTGGTTATGGTGCTCGGCTGCTGATCCAAAAGGCGTGGGTTTGATCCTGGCCGCGACAGTTGGTTCCTTCTGATGGCGGCGAAATGATAGAGGCCCGTGTACTGTACAGTGTCAGTGCACGTTAAAGGTGCCAAGCTGATCGAAACTATCTGGAGACCTCCACTACAACGTCCTTCCTGGCCGCTTTGGGATGTTAAGACCCATAAAACCAACCTAAAAGCAAACATGTTTTGAAAGAGCATAAAAAAATAGGGGGGGGGGGGGGGGGGGGGGGGGGGGGAATCTTTAAGAGGCATGAACACTTGTGTCAGCATTTAGACAGTCTTGGTGTCGCAGCTCAATAGAAAAGGCGTTAAGATGAAGCTTTACCTCTCAGAGCGTGTTTTTTTCTTCGGTCTTTAATGGGCTGTCTTTCTGACTAAGTGATTGTGAAGTCACTGCAATCCTAAATAACACGCTCCTGATGATATTAGAAAATAGCTTCAGCAAAGCAAAAGGTAAGTTGTCGCTGCAGGGATTTCTTCAAGTAAAAGAACACCCAGACTCACTGCACTCCCCAGTTGGATTTCAGGTCCTCCTGCATAGCTTGTGACACGCAGAATGCACTGGCCGCCTTCCTGCCAAATGTCTTCTCACACCTACAGACAACCATGAACACGCAATCAATAAAAAACAGCAGACGGCTAAGCCCGACTAAGAGCGGAATATCGTGCTGTAGCACTAGTTAGGATGGGCATTCACCATGAAGGCCTTCACCCTAAAGGCCTTTACCATAAGGCCTTTACCTAAAGGTCTTTTGGTAAAGACCAGGTGAATGCACCTGACATGTTGCCCACAACCTGGTATGCAGGTGGGCCGCCTGCCACAAATCAGGCTTCAGGAACGTACGTATAAACGTATGCCCGAAGTCGGAAAATGCGCCTAATTGTGCTACCACGCCAAAAGAAGAAAAATATGCATCCCCCCCGCCCCCCCCAAAAAAGAAACTTTTAAGGTGTAAATGCATTTTGCAATGACCAGCTGTGCTGCCAGTTGACGACAGCGTAAAATCACATATGGTTAGATGCACATAGACTTCATTCTGTCATGACAATAAGAAGCATGCCTGCAAGGTGGGGCAAAAGGAGGCAGGCAAAGCAACACATTTCTGATGCAGCCCTCACTAACACATAACGGCCACAGTGCAAAAAAAGTATGTAGCTTCGCAGGGTCAATAAATGCCTGGCAATTACCGATGCCCATTCAATCATTGTGTCTACTCTGTCTTGAGCCCATAGGGGGCACCACTGGTTGCCACGACTTTGAGCACAGGTGGACAATCAACTTCAGCCATGACTGGAAACTCAAGAAATTTTCTCCAGGAAACTAGTGGCTCGAGGAGGCGAAGCAGGAGCACGGTAATTCTGAGCGGTTGCGCGGCTGTTCAACATCAAATTATACGTATTTCAGTGTTTTGCATCAGACGGAGGAAAAAAAATACTACACTGTGGCTGGAGGAAAGAAGCAGACAAAACCAATTTTTTGCACCTGCTCAAAGCCACTAGGCTGCTGTTGCTCAAGCTATTAGTCCTTGCCATTCCCAGAAGATGGCAGCACACGTCCACACAGCTAGCCAAGGCAGAGTTCAGGAGGTTGGTAGGACATGGCAAGAGCCAACTATTATCTACTGCTGCACACACTAAACAGCTACTGTCTGTCAAAAATATGCAGCCCAGAGGGTTTGCTTCTAGGTCATGCAGTGCGATTAATTCTGCACTGTCATTATTCTAAATTTCTAGAAGGTGGGAGGAACGCTTGTCTTCGCTCCTACAGAACTTATGACTCCTAGGGGTGCAAGAGTGCCCGACACATAGCTCAGAAGCAAGCCCCTGGGGGCTGCGTACTTTTGACAGAGACTGTACTAATGACAAATGTGTTGTACTGCATGAGACAAGCCACAACCCACAATCTCTCTGCAAAATATGAATGCAAAGAAATCGCGAGTCTATTAGGAACAGAAGTTTATCATTGAGAGACGGAATCCTAAATGTTCAGTACACGGTACAACAACAAGGCATGCACATAATGCTGCAACAGAGACATATTCTGGTCTCTGCCTGGTTCAGAATTACTTGTCAAATCATCAATTGCCTTACGTGGCTTTTTGTCTCGCCGTGGACTTGGCTACCTGCTCTCAGTGGACCTACTAGCCATCCACAGCTTATCCACAAAGTCCTCATCTCATCCCCAATCCACTGTCGACCTTTCTCTCTTCCTTTCAAAATTTCCAGGTTCCAGGCTGGGCCAAGTTGCCTTTAGAATGGCTCCTCTGCCTTTGCTCTCATTAAATTATTCTATCCTTTCTACTGTTGCTGCTTCTACGAACAGCTGTAAGGAGTACAAATGCATAAATTAGCAGATACGATCATCATGAAGCTTCTGATAGTACTGAAAACTGTCCTGTACGGCCACGGCATCAGTGTGGCTATGCAAACTTGATTGCACAGAGCTTAAAACATTTAGTACAATGATGCAGCGAAGTTTCAAGACACCCAGGAGTGTTCTGGTTACGAAAATGCACAACGCTGCTCCCAGAGTTTACTTTTACAGCAAATTCTGAAGCAATGTCTGACCGCTTCAGCTTTCTTCATAAACCCACAAAAACATGCGAACTTAACACAAGCATGAACAAGCGTGAACACAAGGTGAACAAGGAACTAGCGGCTGAGTGAGTGTCTACGGGGTTGCCACTATTTATTGTTTTTTCAATTTATATAATTTTTTCATTATCCTATTAAGAGGCACCCAAGTCTCACCAGTGACAGATGCGAACCAGCAAGTGCTGAGGGCCCAACGCCAAAGCCAGGATGGAGTACCCGTAGTTGTGCCAGTCCACCACAAGTGCCGAGCCCCGCAGGAGGCAGCAGAACCACAACACTGGTAGCGTTGGAATGGATGGGGGATTCTGGAATGACAGTTGAAAAAAATAAAAAGAACAAGATTATGAGCTGATTTCAATTACTAAAAATAGACAGTAAAAATGCGAAGTGCACTGCAGTGTTCCACTTAACACTAATACCTACTGCTACACAAAAACATTAGCTGAGCTGTGCCAGTACGTACTTATACATTACATTCAAGTACTATTCCTCTATTCCTCTATTCCAGCTCTATTCCTCCTAGGCTCAACTGCTTCACACGCCAGGTCTGTTGTAAGTACTAGGCCATCAATTCAATGCAAATACTCAGGTTGTTTTCTTTTCATGTGGCTATGATGGCCCCAGAAGGCCATTAGATATTTCAGGCATACAATAATGCTTACTTCAACATACTTCGCAGAAGTCTGCTGCTCAAAACCCCGTCCTGCTCACATCATGCAATAAACAAGCGCAACACACCTATTCCAGAGCAATTCAGTTTTTTTTTTAATGAACAAAGAGCTTTGAGTGTACGTCCCCATTAAAAATGCGACACTTAAGAGAGTGAGAGCTATATTTGCGATGTCACCCAAAACCTAATCAGAAGCCTATCGGTGATCATGTGACCACCCCCCCACGTGTGCTTCGATTTATCATTTTCATCTTCAGGTGGGGGTGGCGAGCGCTTCCCCGTGATCATGTGATGATGAGGAAGTGCACGGGGAACAGAAAAGCCATCACGGGGAAACGCACGCTTTCTCGTGGTTGTGGAGCTTGAGAAACCCAGGTTGCTCGTTCCCTGCAAACATCAGAGAGTTCCTTGGGAGGCTACGCCAAGGCAGGTGAAGGCCTCAACGCCGATGCCAAATTTTCACCTTCATGGCCCCCCTAATGCTCTCGCATTAAAACAAGGCAGAGAAAGGAAAGACCAGACAAATGCAAGTGCAGAACCTTCAACAGTTTCTTATTCTGAGTAGTTCACTGTTCCCAGGCAGCCTGTATACACTATGCCTGTGAACCGCCAGAAATAAAAACAGCTGAAAGGTGAGTGCCTGCGTTTCTCTCGTTAGTCCCAGCTAACAACCCATAGTCACAACAATGATTAATTGCACCAACACCCTTTTTGGACAATAAGCCATTTGGACAGTAGCCACAAGACTAGCACATGATTCACTTTGACAACACTGTCCTTCCAAGAGAGCAAACCACCCTTCCCCACAGTTGGCTCGTTTTGGTAAGGCACAGATAAATTTTATTTGTTTCCACATCCTTAAGCGAAAAAAAAATATTTTCTCATTTAGTCACTGGAGAAGCGATGTTGTTATTCCAGTGACTAATGTGACGAGATTAGAATTTAACCTTTATGGCAAGTGTGCAAGAACGTCTGAATATTTGTAGGGCATGGAGGAAGACTATATAGGAGTGGAAGCTCCCCCGTCTGCGGCGACCAGAAAAGGTCACAAGCCCGCGGCGCCACTATACTGCTGGCGGCGCCTGGCGGCCTGGAAAGAAACTACTGAAATACGTCACGGCGTGCCCGCTGAAGCAAACACCCGTGTCGTCTGCTTGTCGTCTGCTTTGAGCGCGTGCCGGAGCCGCCTGCCCGGGCGCTGCATTTTTTATTTTTTATCCCTGCTGCTTCTACGAGGCGCCGCATGGCGCCGCCACTGCATGCAACCCCGTCGGCGCATACAATTGTGACTTTATCTGGTCGCCTGCGCTCGCTCGTGCTGACGGGAGTTTCACCTCCTATATAGTCTTGCCCCGTGTTGTAAGGTTAGGAGAACCTTCATCACCACCCTTGATCACCTTTTAGCTTCTAGGGGTGCTGTAACCTTTCCACTAGAGGGCTGAAAAGCAAACCACCTGACCTGAAACCTTTGAGGCCTGAAATATGCCCACTTCCCTGACTACATTAACTTTATGGCTCACACAGGTGAACACAGGTGTCGAAGGCAATGACCGTTTAACCCCTGAGAAAGCCCGTCACATAGCCATCATTGTAAAGATAGATGCCATCGCATAGGAGTATGCTTGCAAGCACAACATGTGGCTTAATACTCACCTGAACAAGAACACGACTAGGCTTAGGTAGGAACATCATGCTCCAGAACAGCACCAGGGACTGCCACACAACCTTGAGGAAGTAGGCTGCCAGCCTCGGAACATCTGAAAAACGAGAGACCCAACAACAATACTAGAGTGATTAAACTTGAAGGGTTATCAGAGAAAATAAATAAAGCGACAAGGGACACAGAAAGTACTGGTTTATGGGTGTTTAACTACCCAAACCGAATCAGGCTATGAGGGACGCCGTAGTGAAGGGCTCCGGAGATTTCGACCACCTGGTGTTCTTTAACGTGCACTGACATCGCACTGTACAAGGGCCTATAGCATTTCGCCTCCATCGAAATGCGACCGCCGCGGACGGGATCTAACCCTCATCTTTCGGGTCAGCAGCCGAGCGCCATAACCACTGAGCCACCACGGCGTCCACACATGCAAGTAAACTTAAGACCAAAGGCAATGCAAAAACAACGGCTAAAACAGCTAGTAGAATGTGCACGACAGACATCTTTTAACCAATTTCTACGCGCATATACTAGAATCACAAAAAATGATTTGCTGAGATTCTTTAGTTGCTGAACCTGGTAGTTCAAATGACCGAAGTGAAGTGAGAGGATGCTAAAAAATCCAATAGATGGAAAGGTATGAAATGAATTTTATAAAATAAGCACTGACAGTGGTCTCTTAAACACACAGACGAATCTTCCTGCATGCTTTCCAAACTGAAGTGCAGCAAACAACTCAAAATGCACACCATCATAACCATGCCATGGTGATGACTTCACCGTGAGTGAAAGAAACTTTGGCCTGCTTCAAATACTGGATTGCACAATAGGCTTTTTAATAGAGGACAGTATGAATGCTGAAATTTCTGGATAAAATTACGCTATGAATATGAAGAAAAAATGGCTTAAAATATCGAATATTTGGTCTGCATAAAATATATTCTCAATGAAGATAAACAGGCAAGTGTTGTCTTTATTTTTTTCCAAAGCTGTTTGGTCCTTGCCACCAAAATGAACAAAAGTAGACTGACTCAGCACCATTAAAAAAAACAAACAACGTGCACATAAATTTATACTGCTTGATTAGACAGCATAACAGTATGCATTCTGTAATGTAGTCATTATTGTGGACTTTGAGGAATCAGAAGAAATGTCCAATTTATTCAAAGTTCAAGTTATAAAAGAACACCAGTCAGCATCAGAAAGCGGCAAGCAGCTGGGTTCAGACGACTGGTGAATGCGCAGTCGTCGCAGGCTGGTGGCAAAACTCTGAAACCAAAACTATACGGTCACGGTTGCCCGTCGTGTCGCAAGACAATGCGGGCAGGGCAATTGTTTTTTCTTTCGCCCAATCTAACCTCTGTTGTCCTGGCTTCCATAATGTGCACTTCATATTAGCATGGGCTACATTGCACTGTGCAGTAGGCGAGGTTTTTGCACAATCGCTTGCCCTGCTGATAGCATCTTGGCTCAACCCTCCTTCCCCCCCCCCCCCCCCCCTTTCCCTACCTGTTGTCCTGATCTGATGAGTGCCCCACACGAAATTCAGCAAGTGAGCTTTCCTGTATGTCACAGTTGACCAAAAATACATGGCAGAGCTAACGCTATAAGAGTTGTGAGCACGACAACAGCTTTGCCAGTTACTGCGATGTCCACCTCCTTTCGTTCCAAATGGGCTGTTCGGCGCGCAGGACGCGCGGAACGGCAGGGTCGGGCGTGAGTGAGCTCCCTAAAACAGCTTTCCACTGCAAAAAAAAAAAAGCACCGGGTACACCACCCTCTTGAACCTGCCAAAAGCACTCCATCCCATTCTTAATCTCCTAGGTATTTCCCTCTAGTGGTCCGAATGTGCATTCACTATTCACTTGAGACAGATGTATTCTCCAAACCATTTCCAATGCTTCGCTGCGTACCCTTGTGTGAAGGGGTAAAGGCACTGCGCACTGTTCCGGATGAATGCGGCAGAAGGTGCACAACCCTAACGCAGGACAAACTGCTCTAGTGGACGGACCATTCTCTAGTGGTGTTAAATCTACAACCTCTACTACAAATTCTACAAGCAACTTACACTTCTGGAAAGCGGGTGGCTCCTTCATGAGGTGGAGATGGATGTTTGGGTTGGACAGGACATTGGGGCCAGGCTGAGAACCTGAAGAACGGAAACAAGGGCTTCAAATTTAGTAAGGCGCTTCGCACATCATCAGTGAGTAGGAACTCTACTGTATCAAATGGGAGAAAAATGAAGTGAAAACAAGAGAACAGCTGGTTCCACTTTGAGCGAGACAATGCAGCACAATACCTGGCATGGACAAGGTCTGTGTTGTATGGAACAACTGTTGGCATGCTGTTTATTACACAAATGCTACTCACAAGTCTCTGACAAAAATGGCTTTTCAAAAAACTTCCCAGAACAATTAGCTTGTGACAGGAACAAACTAAAATCCTTGTAGTGGTTGGTGCCCCAAGTGTACCCCTAGCACTCTGAGAACACCAGGCACAATGAAGGAAAATGGTGCTTACAGCCTAAACTTCTGAAATACCAGCAGTGCGATGCGAGACCTATCAGTTGCTTGAGTAGCACAAAAAGTGGCATAGAAACTTTCGGAAAGCAGCACAAATATACTTGATCATGTTCAGATTAAAAAAAATTGATAAACATGCAGAACTGCATAAGGTTCCTCCCTTCTTTTTGGCACCTATGACATTAGAGTGGGCACAAGGTTCAAACACAGCTTTCGATTATGACAACAGCGAAATTACCACAGCGCGCACAAGTAACAACTGCAGTTTGTTGTAAAACCTACAGCCAGTGTCACCTAATCATTGTTCGAATTTACACTGCCTGTCATGCGCAAGAATGCTGCATAGTTGACTGGCATGCTGGCTGTATTATTACTAGCAGCCCTAACTGGCCAGCCAGCATACACTATCCATTTACATACTGTTCATACACACGGATGAATATCTGAACTTGGCTCGACAGGTTGACAACTGCTCTACCCTCCACTAAAATACATGATCTTGGTAAGAGCAGTGGTAAGCCAAAGGCAGATGCCATCTAACAAATGCCTCCTATTATCAAGGTGATTAGTGGGCAATGGTGATTTCCCACCACATTCATACAAGAGCTTTTATGCCAAAGACAGTAATAATAAGTTATGAAAGGAGAGTATATAATTTGGAGAAATTGGTAACTGAAGATGGGGATAATTTAACTCTTTATGAACAAAACACGCTGAACAGTGTGCTGCACAATGTCTGCTTTAAGGCGCTCATGAGTAATGATAACGCAGCTGACAGGCTTTCGTACCTGGCTGTTCGTGTAAAATGCAAGCCCATAGTACAGCCAAGGTTTTTGGCCTTACAGAACAAGCTTCATTTTCCCCTGTGCCTAATGATGTCACAGCACACCTGCCACTCTGAGCAATCAAACCCAAATCTGGACCACTAATAAATAATGATAAAGTTAATTATTCATTTCATTCAGGATTAACTGAATGTTTGTATCAAGACCAATGGGTTAAGAGGTATTCATTAAAAATAAAGTTTCTTTCTTTTCATTACCAGTTATCACAACAGAAAAATGTATCCTTATAAATTAACTGCTTCTGTTATAATGAATGAACTGCTAAACAGGCTCCAAGGGTTCTCAAACTAATTTCCATGAAAACCCTGGGTTCCTTGTGAGCATCTGAATTCATGAGTGCCTGAACTGCCACCTTTTCTTTGGCCCACTTTATATTGGGTGTAACCGTACTGCAGTTGCTTACAACCTACTGTTTCACTACACAGCCAGCCATTATTAACCTTGGCATCTTTTGAGAGGCTATGGATCTGCATGCCCTTTTTTTGCATGCATGTTTCGCAGAAGAAAAAAAAAAACAAGCCATGATCAACAGGTATCCCCAGCTCATTTGGAAAGCTGTTAGGCTTGCCAGAAACTAACAAAATTCACAATCTGTGAAGTATTCTGCGGTCTGCTAATGTGTCAAACACAAAAAGTCTTCTAGCAGGTCCCAGAAATACAGTGTGGTGAGCGCACAGTCCTGAATGCTGTTCTGCATATGAATGGAACAGCACAGTCCACTGACGTCGACACTGAGACTTCAACCGGGACTGATGATGTCAGATCTTTAAACAAAAAAGCTCCGACTAGTACTGCACTACTTAGTTTAGCAAAACTGCACATCAGCATTGCAACAGCCATAAATGTCCATAACCACGGCATTTTTTTTTCCCGCATGCTGGGCCGGAGCAAGTCCTGATTTCGGCACAAAGCAAGAAGGGTCAATGGTGTCCTTGTGAATTTTCTTTCCAAATAATTTTAACAGCACAGTACTGAGGTACCATCCATCACAGATTCATGTAATTCAGAGGACAAGATGTTCTAGTGAAAGACATTACCCCTGCAGTCACGGAGCCCCTTATGTGTATATAACTTGTTTGATTCAGTTTTGGTCACTTCTGAGGATTTACGGCAGATGTAATGTGCTGCAAATGGCTGGAGCTTACGTTTGAATTCCTTTTCAACAAGTCACATAGAGCTATATGAAGACAGGCACGCGAGATTAATGCAGGAAATTGGTTTCAAGATTGATACTTCAAGCAAAGCTAATACCGGGGCCAATCGGTTGATCATTATGCGAACGTATGCGCTAAAAGTGACACAAGAAGACAATACACAAGAAGAACACAAGAAAAGCGACACAAGAAGACACAAGAAGAAGCTAACAACTTGTTAGCTTGCGCTTGTGTATTGTCTTCTTGTGTCGCTTTTAACGCATACGTTCTCGTAATGATACTTCAAGCTTTGGCAGTAGCTGTTGTATGTCACTGGCAAGTTTGTGTGTTTGCTTGTTTTGTAGCACCAGCACTTTAAAAGGTCATTATTGTGTTTTTCTACTTACATAATGACTTCATATGACAAAAATGAGTCAAATAAAGTAAAATTAGGACCTTCATGCAATGTTGGGTCATGACATGGACATGTGAGAATGCAAGTAAAATTTAACAAATTTAACTTAAAGAAGGGCGGGAATCTTAGCGTGCTTCTTGCAAACCTTGAATTTTTTTTCCTTATGAGATAATACCAATCCAATCAATCAATTCATGACTTGAGGGGTTCGTAATCAGGCATTATTGTACAGAGCAAGCTGTGCTCTTCGGAACTAATTTTGCAATGATATCACGCTGATCAGCTGAGCCTCGACAAAAGTAAGAAGGGGTTCAAAATCTCCCAAGCTTTCATTCTCCCTAGGGCAACGAAGTCACAGTGACAGTTGTACCACATACTCCCACAGCAGCACCACAAGTCCATCTTGATCACATGACCATAGACGGCACATTGTAAAAGGTGCTGACTCCCTAGCCGTCACGATTTAAGCTACCTGCATAACATCACCCTTCTGCCCTGCCCAGAAACTTCTCACTCTCATCAGCTCACTGCATTCTGCTGCAGAGACCTTCTCTTGAAATCCATGCCGTCACCCGATGGTCTTTGAGGTTAACGGAATGACTCCCTAGAGAAGCCAAGCAGGAGTTAGAAGGTGGGTGGATGGGATTGGGAAGCTTTAACGTACAGGGTGATTCACAGCTGGCATGGGCAAGTGCCCCAGATCACAGAATGATGCCTTCGTCCTGCAGCAGACAAGAATGCCACTATTCTCATGGGCCATCAAGCAAATACAAAACTCTATGGTCATGACACCAAGATGGCAATGTCGGTTTCTCGAGAGAACGTCCCGTACATGCAAAATACAGTGCAAAATACACCACCAAACCAATTTCAAAACTTGTTTTCGGCATTTTTCACCAGTCCAGAGATACATCACTGGTAATGCTCACCAGAGTATGCCACCACGTCCACCTCAAACCCTTCTTTTGCAAGAGATAAGGCATGGTAGTTCATGCGTGGACTGTGTCCAAAGTCACCCAGCACCACAACTGCCACCCGGCCCCGCCTCTGCGCATCTTCAGCCATGGATGGTTAGATCCTGCACAGGGTCAACGTCAGTGCTATGAGAACACTTATTATTACAGTGCTTAAATTATTACTTCATTTAGCAACATGAAGACACACAAGAACTGAAAAATAGAAAACAACAAGCTGGAAAGTGCACACTATACAAGCTTTGATCAAATATGCATTGCTTGCGTGTATATAGCTGCCAACGGTGGGGCTTCTGCAACCGAGGTTGCTCTCCCCGAGCAACGTCTTGCGACTAATCATTAATTCAACTGCCACCTGCAACAGTGCGCAGTTTGCTCACAATCCGATGGGCAGGTTCTGATGACACCAGAGGGTTACTTGAGCCAGGTGGCCCACATGCTTCCTAAGTTGCTTCTCAGAGGATTTTTCGTGAATTTTTTGCTCATGGTAAACGACGCCAATGCCAGATTTTCTGCGACACGAGCTCCTTAACGCTATCGCGTTAAAATTTAGGATTTACCTGTTCTGAAGTGCGCACCAAACGCTCGAAGGCTGCGGTTATTGAGGTCAAAGTTGACATGATAAATGCGCGCCACACACAAGATACATCGTTGTGTTCAGTGCACTTTCCTTTGCTGGAACTGGTTCTCTAGGATATTCCGTGGTGAAGAAAAGCTTGTGTTCGTCGAGTTTCCTTCCGCGGGTACCACTGCGCTTAATGTGACCAAATGTTGCGCACACAACCACACTGAAACGACCCAGACTGCACGCGCTAGGAGTTTGCTAGTGGTTCATAAACATGGTGGAAGCATATTCAGAAAATCATTCGACTGATGTCAGTGCAAGCTACATGCCGACTGCTGAAACACTAAACGAGCACGATGCGAAAGATTCTTATGGGTTGCCAATACTACAGACAGCACGGATTGATTATTAATGCCGATCAAATCGGGAAAGTACATCATCCGAACTTGGTACTGAAGTAGCAAGACTGTCAAATGCCTTTGACTGCTGAAACACTAAACGAGCACAATGCGAAAGATTCTTATGGGTTGCCAATACTACAGACAGCACGGATTGATTATTAATGCCGATCAAATCGGGAAAGTACATCATCCGAACTTGGTACTGAAGTAGCAAGACTGTCAAATGCCTTTGACTGCTGAAACACTAAACGAGCACGATGCGAAAGATTCTTATGGGTTGCCAATACTACAGGCAGCACGGATTGATTATTAATGCCAATCAAATCGGGAAAGTACATCATCCGAACTTGGTACTGAAGTAGCAAGACTGTCAAATGCCTTCTCTGCGTCAAATTTCAGCGCGAATAAACAAGAGGTTTAATCGAGAATAGCATTTTACAGGGTGCGTTTCACGTTGCAACAGTATATAGTCAGCTTTACAATGTCCCCACGTCTAACCCGAAAACACTTTTTTTTTTTTATAGCACCACTTTTGATCGAACATGTTTATCCTTACGGTATTAAAATGTAGCCAGCAGGTATTGGTAGCCGCATTCTGGGGAACGTAGGTATGATTAGTAATGCATTCAGCCAAACAATTAGCTTATGTAATGCTTTATCAGTGCTACCTTGGTGAAACTGCGAAAAATCTAGATAAACATTAAATAATACTGTTTTTATTGGTTCCCTGGATATTCGGTCAAGCTGTCTTTTGAAACCTTTTTTCATTGCTTCAGAATATTCACGCCCACTACCGCCCTCTCTCCAGCGGAGGTAGTGAGCACGAATGATATCAAAAAGTTTATGTCCGCACAGACAAATCAGAGCCCCTACTCCCGGGGGGTGATATATTACGGATAAAACGCTTAATGTCACGCGATTACCTTGGTAACGCTCCTGAGAAAAACGTGGCACCTTCCTCGCCGGACGGACGCCTACTTCGTGAACGCCTGCCTCAGCTGCGGCGGAAACTGCAGGCTCGACTGAAGGAAGCAAGCCTTGCAGAAACGCCTGGCGTAGAACACGCTGCACTCGCTCGAGTGGCAAACGGCGCGCCGGCACACCGAACAGTGCGAGCCCACGGCGAAGCCGCCCAGATCCTCGCCGGAGCCGTCCCTGACGAAGTAGACTTTCTCGAGGAACCGCAGACCGAAGCGCTTGATGCTGTCGCACTCGATGTGATACTTCTCGCGCATACCACACACGCTGCACACGAAGTAGTTTTCTTCCGTCTGCATCTACACGCACGCACACACACACGCGCGCCGGGCCGTCGACAGCTACAGCACTGATGTTTGCGCAGAGAGAGGAGACGCTGGCTTGCGAGACACTGAACTGCGCTTAATGGTGGTTAGGTTCGCAGAGTAGAGAGCCGAAACGTAACCAACGGCAAAACATGCCACCGTCAACACAGGTCCGACAGTACCCACAGGAAGCGGCTAGTCCTGACTTGGTTTCGGCCTAACAACGTCTTCACGTCATCGCAAAGTTTTCCTTTTGTTTTTCATGGTTTACAGCTAATGTCATGTGAAAGCGTTTTGAAATATAATACTAATAATAAAAATATGTTGCCATAGTTGATTATAAAAGGTACAACCATTCTTTGTGCTTATATAAAGAGCGAAGGTTACGGCGTTACGGTTGCCGCACTATGGCAAAATGGAGAGGAAGAAAAAAAAAAGGTTGATTTGCGCTGGCTGCTCCAAGCAGGTTTGCCATTCTTTGTGTATATTAATTGAACTGCATCGTGCTCTTATCACTGATCTCCACTAGGTGGCTGGATGCCGCATTCCCGCTTTCCGAAGTGGGCCCAGGTGGTCGAAATTATGCCGGAGCCCTCCACTACGGCACCTATTCTTCCTTTCTTCTTTCACTCCCTCCTTTATCCCTTCCCTTACGGCGCGGTTCAGGTGTCCAAAGATATATGAGACAGATACTGCGCCATTTCCTTTCCCCAAAAAACCAATTATTATTATTATTAAGTGAAGCCACCGGAAGTTCGGTTGCATGTCCCGGAAGTTCGATGTCTGCTGTGTATTTCAATGCAGAAAGTCGCGTCTTTCGCCCTTCCGTTCTCAGTTTTTCGCGTTGTTTTCGTGTAACGTCTACTGTAATATCAAAGGAATAAGCAAGTTCAACGCGAGAAGTGTGTGCATTGTTTGGGGAACCCTGTCATTTCAGAGCAACCGAAAAAAACAGGCAGGCAGGTCTCACCATGCCGCGGCAAAGGGGTACGTGCATTAAACACTATTTTCTGATCTGGTTCTTGTCTTCCGAGCGTAATTAGGGGAAGTAGTGGAATGACGACGAGTCTACGTCATCTTAAAAACAAATTTTCGTGTTGCAAAGAAAAGGCAATGGCGCGGAAATCCTGAAACTCGAACTGCGGCTGTTTCATTTCGGGTTGGTGGCGGACGATGTTTCTTCTCATCGACGGCAGGTGATGTTTATCGCTTTAGTGTGTCATTTACCTTTCAGACGTGCTTTTAATCTAACTCAATAGCACAGCCACGTTTCACCTACACAGCACGAGAGAAACGACTGACGAGAAAGACGAATGCAGCAGCGCATGTGAAGTGCTGTTTGAAGTGAACTGTACTAAGCATCACACGAATATCAGCCCATTCAGGCATAATTTGCTACAGCACGAAACAGTACTTGATACGCTCCGTCGAAAAAGCAGTACCATATACCTTTTGGACGCGCTAATGTGAACCAGCAGAACACCGACGGCACCTCACAACATTGTGGCCTCGCCCTCACTCCGGTTCGGTCTAAGCATGATTCGGTAAAATAGTGCACTGCAAAGTCGGCTGCCTAATGAAGGTTTCCACCTATTCTTTCTTAAGTTTATCCTTCATTGATGGTACAACTTTGGCTTAGAGCACGACAACGTTCATCACAACAAAGAGCAGAGTTGGCGACGCAAGCGCAACGGGACGACACAGAGCTGAGCAGACGAGGTTCCGTACGTACTGTGTGTAGCGACGTTCTGTCGTCTGCTAGTGTCGTCCCATAGCGATGCAATGGACCCTTATTTTTTAAACGTTTTTCCCGAGGACTTTGCTGCTCTCCTCATGCAGTTGACGGCACAACAGACAGGCATTGTCATGAAAAAAGACGAGAATGTCGAAAAGACAAACTGCTAAGTGGAAAACAAGAACTGAAACTGAAAAACCGTGCTGAGGTCCGATTTCGTGCACTGCCAAAGGTTGACTTCCGGGATATGCCGCCCAACTTCCGGTGGCTTCACTTTCGGGCGCCCGATGCGGCATCCAGCCCCCTAGTGGAGATCAGTGGCTCTTATCGCGTTTTCCTCCAGAAAATACTGGCTAGTGAGCCGATCGTCGCCTCCCTGGTGGCACCGAGCATAGAGCTACTACTACCAACACCGAGAGCGATGAATGCCAACGGCCGCCGCGTGGAGCGCTGCAAGTCGGAAGGGTGTAGGGTGCGGACCGCGCCGTCTAGCTCTTTCGCGACATCAGCAAAATGACTGCTGCACCTTTGCTTTAGTTAAGCCGTAAGCGACCATTGCTGTCACGGAGGCAGGTTACAGTGTTTCTTTTGAGTCTCCGACTAGAAGCTACATATTTAGGACTTGTCGCATGCGCGAAAGCTACGATGAAGATCAGCACATCTTCGAGCTTCGAACATCCGGTGCTTACGAGCGGAACAAAGAAGATGTGCTCTAGAGCCGATACCGCATAAGCTTTTTATCTAGAGTACTTTTTCGGCAACATTTTCTCTAACAAAGGAGGTGAAACACGTCAATTAATTTTAGTTCGGTTTAGCCAGAATTCTTTGGTACTTACAGAAAGCATAGGACTCTCCATCGGACCGCGTACGTAATCAACACTTCTCAGCAAAAAAACAACAACAAAAAACATGCCTTTCTTGGAAGTGTGCTTTGCTGAGGCCGGCTTTATGCCGTATCCGCCACAAAGATTTGTCAAGGAAACCTTTTTGATAAAGGACTCGGCCTCTTTGCAAGCTGAATGTGATATGTTTTGACTTCTCTCTTCCCTCAGATACACCGCGGCTACCTCTGATTGCCCATGAAGCAAAGTTGTTTTTTTCAGCTTCACAACAGGCGTAAGCTAATTAATCCACTGGCACAAATGGCACTTCCATCCATGTCACTGGAATAGAGACGCTGTAGAATATCTAGCTCTCGCTTGTGGACGGCAGATATGTTCACAATCATTTTGCGATTCGCCAATTCACCAGCGCTTGCTTCTTTAGAACCACAGTGTCTAGTGCACTTTTCAATTACTAAAGCTCCGTTGTCGGCACCAGATAGTTCCAGGATCACAGATTCGGCACTCTCTATGGCTGAGCACAACTCGGAGGCTTCCGATGCAGGTCGCCTGTGACGCTTTGCTGGAGGCTTTTGCCCGCACAGATATCGTTTTCCTCTTTGCTGATATTTTAAGCACAATGTGCTTTAGATAACGCGTGAATATCGTAGCCATGGTGTCAGGTTTCCGACGCGGTTTATCGCGGGGAAACGATCGCTGGTTTTACTGCGGTGATACTGAACATGCGCTCGATAAAACTGCTCTCAAAATGTTTCTCCCAAACCACAGTAGCTGGTGTCAACCTTCCGTCTTCTCTTTTGAAGTTTCGTTCCCATTCTGCAAGCAGCATAAGATGGTGCAGTAAACATGGAAACGCGCTCCTTGTTCGAGCGGTATACCCGTTTAAAACTGTGGCGCAAAGCAAGCCTTCTCATTACACTGTCGCGTTGGCTTTGACCTCTTTTTGTGCAGTCACATGTGGTTTGTTTAGTGATGGGCACGGGAAAAGAACAATCGAGAGCTCAGTCCATACGATTTGACTACGCTGTGAAAGCATGCAGAACGGATGCACGCACGCACAAAAACGACGAAATCACCACAGAACTACTCGCAGGAGCGGACGCGATGATTTGCATGTGCAAGCAGCCACACAGGACAACAAACACTACAGTTCGCTCAACAAAAAATACGCGCCCACGACCAGGCTGTTGCCTTCCGAACCGAGAAAACCGCGCCGTCTGCTGCGGCAGCACCCTCCCGACAGCAGCGCCTTCTGTCGCCATCGGTGGTTTTTCATTGCAAACGGCGCCACCATCTCGCATTGCACAGCGCTGGCGCTCGGCACACTAGCCAGTATATTCTAGGCACTATGCCTCCACTTATAGGCTGCGTTCCAATACTCTAGACGTCTAACAAGACGTCTAGTGTGACGTCTAGGAAGCAGTCTACATGTCCATGTATTGGAACTTGTCTACTGCTCGCGCCGCCTCGCGGCATAATAACGTAACTAAAGCTTATGAACAGTTGTACTACTATTTTTCACAAACTGAGCAATAACGATAATTAAAAACGTGTTTTCAACAAGTTTACACATTTATTCTGCAATTACTTTGCGCGTAAACCGGACTGGTGGATGTGCCTATCGGTCAGTCTACTTGTAGCAGACGGGGCCGCTCTCCAAAGACGACGCTAAAGAGATATGCGATTATTCTTTTATTATTCATGCTAAACTGTACATGCTCCTCGAACGTGCTCGTCCAGACGGTCCTGTAAGCATACGAAAGAATACGAAAGACTGTAATCAGTATGCGCGAAATGCGATACGGCTAATATACACTGCAACAGGAAAACACATACGTGACATTGAACCTGCTGTCTGCCGTACGTGGCACTCGGAGACAGCGAGAGACCTAAATACAGCAGCGATCTTTAATCCTGCAAAGACTAAAATCAATTCGCAACATGCCGGTGTATTTGTTCTGTGAGTGTAGATAAAAAAGAATGCACGCGAAAGAGTTGATGCAACTAATACAGCAACAGAACACATTTGTTAACCGTCACGCCAGCCGTCCTAACGCCCGTCGAGGAAACCAACGACAGCGACGAGCATTAATCTCTAAAATAAAGGTGCTAATTAAGATCCGGCATCGTCAGATGCCGGATCACGTAAACAGACCTACAGCGTCCGCTGCTGTAGCAAAGCTCTCAACTGCACGATTTTCTCCTGCGTGATTCACTGCTAGGAATCGCACGTCCACGAAGATTAATTAGCCACTAGTTTGCGTACCAAATAACATAATGGAATGACTCACATTTTTCCTTTCCTATACTCCGTGTACAGTCCGACGCCTGCTAGAGCACGACTCGCTCATCCGCGTACATCTGCTCCGCCATCTTTAGACAGCAAGTTAGCCTGCATCGATGTGGACTTCGGAGAAGCAGTCTTATGAGACTGCTTCGCCGAGAAATGGAACGCGTCCCAAGATGGCGGCTGTCCGGCTAGACGTCTAAGTAGCCGTCTACTTGGGAGTATTGGAACGCAGCCATAGACGTCTTCATCTATGCAGCGCGCAGCCATCTTGTCCATCTACACGACCTCGCTTAATGATTGTGTTACTCGTAATCGTACAGTGATTATGCATATTTACTCTATGGGAGGGTTACAATGACTGACTCGTTTCCTGCGAAGTATCTGGGCAGATTTCTAGATCTTATCATCATTACCATGCAGAGACTAGGGCCCCTCACCCTGACCGACCTCATGAGGGCTTTACTCGAGGTGTGGGTGTGAGAGGATTGGCTGTGAAAGATTTGTGAAGCCGTGGTGAGGAAGGGAGGAGAGGGTGATGGTGGGATAGATAGTGTGATAACTTTTGTTATCATCGGTTTTAGCATTGTGGGATTAGGGGAAAGTTGGCCACGCGAGGTGTCATGGCCGTGTGCTGTGCCCTGACGAAGATCTCTCAAGAATATGTTGCACCCATGCAGAGACGCACTTCTTGCAGCGACGTGCTACCCGTCGGCGTCCTGGCACACAGTACAGCACAGAAAAACTTTATTGAGTTCAGATCAAGTGTAAAGGGGCGGACTTGCCCTCCAGTCCTTGCCAGACGGCCGAGACCCCTTGGGACCTGGCGGCTGCGGCTTGTCTGATGATGGTCTTCTGCTCTTCCAGGTCGCGGCTGCGTAGCAAAGCCTCCCATGGCTCCTTACTGTCCACTAAAGTGGTGGTGGATTGGGCGCATGAGATAGGGTCACCCGTTCTCCACAGACCCTACATCTGCCGTTGTCTAAGCGTGGCAGGAACATACTCAGTGTAGCTTGGTTCCGAAATGTGGCCACCTGCGACTGCCTTCATGCTGTTTTCCTATTCTTGCTGAATTTCCTGTGTGGTTCTGGATATTCCCGTCTGCTAAGTATGGCAGTGCACCGCTTGCAAGGCGATGCTACAGTTCGGGTGCTGCTAGCCACCGACTATTATTCAATGCCTGCTTCTGTTAGCAGTACACTATAAAGAGAATAACTGCTTATTAATATTGAAGAAGAGTTGGTTTTGTAACGCCTTCGGCAGCGAAGGACGCCATGCAGGGCCCACGGCTAGGCTTTCTTGCGTTAGGTTGGATGCACTGTAAGACTGCAATGTGGCGTGGAAAATTAGTACAATCGTAGTCCTTCAATGCTTTGAAGCAGTGAAGGACTGTGGTACAAGAGACCGAAGGCCATCCTCAAGCACACCCCATGATAATCCCTCCATGCGGTTTCACAGCGTTAACCCTGCCAACAGGTGCCCAAGGCCGTGTGGCGGATCAGTCTCTGCACGCGGAAAGGGATCGAAGAGCACCGTTAAGAGAACAGCCACTTGCAGGGCGCGTAGTTCGATATCTTTACACAGGATTTTTGAGGGGATAATCTGTGTTCGATGTAACCAATAATTCGAAATATCCAGGTTCGGAATGTCCGCGGGCTCGACTGTATCTCAATATAAATTGCATCGAAGGATATTTCCACCCTCAGATCGGTCTCTCAAATAATGAGGCGCGCATTTGGAGGCGGTTACAAGCTGGAAATTACATCTGCCCAGTCTACCTGGGTATAACTGGCAATGACATGGGATGAAAATGATTCTAAATGCAAAAATGTCTGTGAAAGGGGCACTCTTGATCACATAATTTGGGAAAGCGCCGATTCCCCAGGCGCAAGCTTAAAAATAAACAGTAGAGAAGCCTGGGAAGTTTCGCTGCATAGCGAGGACCCCGCCATCCAGCAGCAAGCCACCCGCCTGGCGGCTGAGGCCATGAAGAAACAATGTAACTTCACTATTCCTTCCCTAGTCCTTAGTCTGCGGAGAATCCCTGCCCGGGTCCCAGGCATGCGTGCCGGGACTGGGGATTTGGGGGCTCCTCGGTGAACCAATAAAGTTTTCATTCATTCATTCATTCATTCATTCATTCATTCATTCATTCATTCATTCATTCATTCATTCATTCATTCATTCATTCCCAGTTTGAAACGCTATTAAAGGAGTGGCTCCTGCTAAATTCAGGAAAGCGACAGTAGGCGAACACTGACGTAGTGAGGAAACAGGACGAGCGCTCGTCCTGTTCCCTCACTACGTCAGTGTTCGCCTTTTGCGTTGCTGTGTCTTTCCTGAATATGCACCAAAAGCCCAGCTACAAGTGCTCCTGCTAAAGCTCGATGGAGGCGAGATGCAAAAGGCGTCCGTGGGCTGTGCGATGTCAGCGCACGTTAAGTGACCCTAGGTCGTCTAAATTAATCCGGAGCCCTCCATTACAGCTTCCCTGATAGCCCACGGAGCTGCCGCGGTGGCTGTGTGGTTATGGCGTTCGGCTGCTGGCCCGAATGACGCGGGTTCAATCCCGGCCGCAGCGGTCGAATTTCGATGGAGACGAAATTCTGGAGGCCTGTGTACTGTGCGATGTGTCAGTGTACGTTAAAGAACCCCAGGTGGTCGAAATTTCCGGAGCCGTTCACTACGGCGTCTCTCATAGCCTGGGTCGCGTTGGGACGTTAAACCCCCATAAACCATCAAACCTAATAGTCCATGTGTCGTTGCGGGGCATCGAAACATCACAATCTTTAAAGCTGGCTTGTCGGTGCCAGACTGCTATCAGTGCAAGTGCGAGATTATCACAGCGGAAAGCAGGCTGCCGGGATATCAGCTGGGGCAGAGAAGTTTGTTCTCAGGGTCCAAAGTTCGCGCGGGCACGGGAACAGGCTGCCGTGGTATATCATTACAACATGACAACAGCGAGGCCAAGTAAAGAAAAATGAAACTCGCTTTTCGTGTTCAAGGAAAAGCATACACGGATGCCTCAAGCGATGAGTGTTCGCTCGCTTGAAGAGAAACTTGGCTGTTTAAAGAGAAACCTGAGGCTGAATCCAGGGGCGTAGTTAGTGGGAGGCAAGTGTACCAGCCGCAACCTCGAAGTCTGCTTGGCGACACCAAAAATTTTCCGAGTGCTTCCTCCCGAGATTTAAGAGGACGAAATTTCCCGATAATGCTAGCCGTATTAAGCACTCTCGCCGGCAATAAAGGGACAATATGTGAAGATCGCACTGTTACATTTTTGTTCACATTCTTTATTCTATCTCTATGTCACAGAGGCTGCCCACCAAAAATCTCACTCCTCCCTCTGTTATCTGCACGGCCATACTACGAATATCCTGGCGCGGTCCCTGGCTTTATCGTGAAAAAAACGAAAACATGCGAAGCAAAAAAAAATCTGCTGCTGTTTAGCTAGTGCTGACCCTGGTTAGATAGCGAAAGCTGTGGTGTATCGGGCAAGTAGACGCGGCTTGGTATCTGTAACGTTGAGTGCGTTCCTCACACTGGATAAGAAGCGCGCCCACCCTGCCGCCATGGCAGACGGCAGTTAAATTAATGGTTGATCGCGAAAGATTGGTCACCCAGTGAGCGCTGCGGCCTATTGCTGCAGTGCCGCGTGTCTGCCACAACGTTGCTAGCGCTAATGCATGCAGCCTACATCTCATCACCGCCAGCCACGTACCTCAAAGCGCAATTGTGGCGTCCACTGACCCAGGGAGCCAGTTATGCGCTCTTCCTTCCTCAAAATGATCCGAGTCTAGAACGTTGTCAAAGCCAAAGCCAACGAACACAATGAACGCCGACGGCCTATAGAAACTGAGGCTAGCGCTCGGTTTCGGCGGTGGATGAGTAACGTCACGGCTGTCACGTGGTTTCTACTCGGTTCAAGGTCAAACTCGCGCGCTCGGCGCATACGGCGAAGAAGCTACAGAGGAGAGTAGTATAGCTTTCGCTTTGAAAGATCCACAACGGCCTCCAGCTCAAACAACGAAGTCTACCGCATGTTGTCGCAATCGTGATTACAGATTGCACTCAGATTAAACTCTTCCAAATGATATGTCACTTAGTCTTATAGCCTGTCCAAAAACACAGGAAACGCGCTCTGATAAACACAACGTCGGGACACATTATCCGTCAGAACGTACGGCGGGATATGCCCATGGTTTTCAGAAAGATTATCGCTGCCAGATTACGGCTCCACTCCCTTGTCTGCGACTATCAGCAGCTGAGGCTAGCGGCTGACGTCAAGGCCATAAGACGTAGCATGCATTCGAAGCACCGCACACGCGAAGCTTGTTTCGGCAGCCGTGGGTGCACAGCTGTGTGGAGTTCCAGGTCCGGCCAGACATTCTAGTTACATCTACGTTTGACGCGCCGCTTCTGCAGGAGAAGATGGCTGAGTCTTCGTCCGAGCCAGGATACTTCTTTCTGCCCACCGATGTTTGGCTGCGAATTGCGGTTTACCTCGACGTGGAGTCACTCCAAGCCCTACAAGAGAGCGATGTGGTTCCCCCGGATGTGTGGATCACGCCGACACTGAGTCGAACCGTTTCATTGAGCCCGCACTCGGATGCATCTGCCTTGCTTTGCTACCTGCTGCGTTGTGATGCACGCGCTGTAAGAACTCTGCGTCTCACCGGATGCTTGGTTGCCAGTCCTGAAAAGGTATTCCTGGCAATATCGGTCTGCGTACATCTGACCGAGCTGTACTGCGTCAACTGCATCGTAAGTCCCCGGCGCCTTTTCGACATCCTCGGCACATCGCTGACCGAGTTGACCCGGCTGGAGTGGTCGCTTTTCGAAGAGCAAACCTACGGAGAGAGATTCGACGATATCGGGGCCTCAGAGGGTCCCGTCATGCCAAAGTTACGTAACATGTACGTAGAACTCATTGGCGGCGCTGCAAGCGCTTGCCTCCTCAAGAGAATCCAGAAACGCTGCGTGAGTCTAGAACATCTCCGCGTCCACGCACTCCACAAAGACAAGTCGGAAGCGATAGCCGTTTGCTGGAGTCTGGTTGAACCCGATTGGATGCTGAAGACCTTCTCGTATACTAGCCAGGGGTTCAGGGAAAATAGCGAGTGGTCACTCATGCTGGCGCAGCGGCTTCGAGTGCCTCTGCCGGACATCAGGATGACTTTCGCTATTTGCGGTAACATCACTTGCCGTGTCTACCCGGCTGTTTCTTGCTCATGCGTACACCTTAAGGACGCCCTCTATTCGGCACAACTCGTGGTTCCGGAAGAGGAGCTGACGTTGTGCGTTCAATGTTGCCAGGGCGCGCCAACGCAGCTGGCAGAAGTGGTTGATCGACCGTGGGTGCGGCTGCTGCGGTCGATGACGTTCGTTGTGCTTCCTTCGTCGATGTGGTTGGACGTTGGCTGTCCTTGCGTCAGCCCGGTGTGCCCTCCGCAAGTGAGCAGGTTTCTCGGAGCTTGCAACAACCTGACTGAGCTTAACCTCAGCTTGGTTCATTTCGAGCGAGGAACGGACTTTTGCCAGATGGTCCCTCCGGAAGCCCTTTCGATGCTTCGAGCCATCGCCCTTCCCCAGTGCGGCCTGCAGACGACAGCGTCCGTAGACCATCTCGGCGCTTCTTTTGCCATGCTGGAAGAGCTTGATGTGCGTGGCACAGACGGTACGAGCGTTGCTAGCTCGGAGTGCTCTGAATGTTCTCTCAGTTTTATTGCCATCAGCAGTGACACTGTCGCCGCATTGCGCCGTGGGACAAGGCTGCAACGGCTTACGCTGTGTGATTTGCGCGATCTCCGGTGCTTCAGGTTTTTGACCGAATGCAGCTGTACACGCCTGCGGCTGTCCTGGCCGGACAGGAGCACGGCATGCTGCCATGGCCTTCCGTTCGTCGCCTGGTTGAGTTCGATAGAACGCTTGCGGTCCCTGACACTCAGCTGTCCTAACGTGGCTCTGAGTGCCATCTGCAGTGATCTCGGCTACGCCGGCGCATTGAGCCTGCGAACTTTATGCATCATTTCCGGCGTCGAGGCAAGCGACTACGTTCAGGAGTCGGTTTATCGGCTCTCGAAGCGGCTGCCGCAACTAGAAACGCTTCATGCGCACTACTTGGACGAACATCACTGTGAGCACCGTGTGACGTGGATTCGAAGTTGGCGGCTCAGCTGCCCGGGTGGACGGCGGGACATTGAGGGTGGTACCTTTCTTCTGAACACACCGTGTTCGCAAGACTGCTCCATGACGACGTTCATCGGAATGAAAAAGCCGCGACACTGACGAATGGCTAGCGTTGACAGTGTGGCCGTATTAGGAGAGTGGGGCACATGTTTATAGACAACCTTTGCATTCATGTCGTGCAGGTTTTCATAGGAACCAACAGCTCACAATGGAATGCGAACAGCGGAGCGCTTGACTTATGGTAAAACCTGATGCAGCTGACTAAACATGGTTGTATACACGTTCATATTCCACTTCGCTCAGTGGGTGATTTAGCTTTCGGCTGGCGCCGTTGATTGAAAGTATCGCAACCTCCACTGTTCGCATTTTACTTTTATTGTACGTGTTCTGGCAGTTGTTACTTGCCCTACGGACCCAGTGCCCCCCCGTGTAATATATTTTGTAGATATTTAGGATCTCCCTCTTTCATATCATGACAGAGGCCGCACCTCATTTCACTTTTTTTTCCGTGCCATGTCTTCGGATTTCGATCCGCTCTGCCCTTGGCTGTTAAACGCTGGCCTGCACACGCCTATCATACATGGATTTCATGAGCTGTGTAGCTCCTTTTTTTTCATTTTAGATTGTTGTGACGAAGCAGCCATGTATTCCTCCGCTGTACGAATGTCATGTCATTTCTTCTGTTCACGTCTTGCGTGTAACTACAGCTGCTTTATATCTGTGTTCCCACTGTTCTGTGTATTGTCACCAAATGACATGCAAGTTGTGTTTTACCGTGCACATAGCCTATTTTAGTAGCATAGGATGGAATGCAACAAGCTTATTGCAGGTTTCGATACCACAATGCGATTCTTTGAAGAAGTTAATAAATTGTACTTGATGCGAATGTTTTGTTTATTTTGCGCGATGTTTTCCTTCCCAGATTTTGCTCCTAAAACCTGCGAAAGATACGTTGGTGAGGTCTGTATGTGGACTGTACGACAAGCCGAACGTTGTGATAGAGAACAATTGAATGATGATGAAATGAAATTACTAATCCATTTTCATTTCTATCCGCCGCGGTGGCAGAGTGGTTACGCCACTCGGCTGCTGGCCCGAAAGACGCCGGTTCCATCCCGGCCGCGACGGTAGAATTTCGATGGAGGCGAAATGCTTGAGGCCCGTGTACTGTGCGATGTCAGTGCACGTTAAAGAATCCCAGGTAGTCTAAATTTCCGGAGCTCTTCCCTACGGCGTCCTTCATAGCCTGAGTCGCTTTGGGACGTTAACCCCCATAAACCAAACCAAACCATTTTAATTTCTTGTATGCCAAAACCGAAAGCCGCTGAATCCACTTTTGAAGATTTTTTTGATGGACATTTCCCGGACGTCTGGACTGTGGAGTTTTGCTGCAGCGCCAGGGAGTACTGAGAAACATTTTAATCGAGTCAACCACAATTAACGCGCTCAAATCGGCTGGCGCCGGCAAACAATCTAGTGGCGAGAAGAAGCCCGTACGAGGCTGCTGGGCAAAGGATTTATTGATAGTTCGTGCGAAAGAGGTGGCGCTAGAAGAAGGCACAGATTTTTTGTGTTGTTTTCAGCACGTTGTTCGACGAACACTCTGAACGGGACAGAGGATCGAGGAAGCGCCATACGCTTCGTCGGCAGTATACCTCCGAGCTGGCACACGGGAGCCCTCGCAGCAGCGGCAGCGACGGTCCATGCCCAGTCGGTATGCACCAGGAAGAAGACGAAGCCCGCTTGTCGCGTTGCACTGTCGGTACTGTCGGTACTTTCTTATCCGTACTTCCTAGCATTTGAGGCTTGTTCATTTAGTATGGGTTCCCGGTCACAGCAGTGTGACTGTAAATGAGATTGCTGACAATCTCGCCAAGGCTTCCCTCAGCGGCCCCGTGTTGCCAATCATCCCGGCTACAGCCTATATTACAGCATCTAGATTTCGGCGACGTGCGTTTTTAAGCACGCAAGACACAACACTTTTAACATCGGCGGATTATGAGCGCCTTAAATATTATTGGAAAAGGAAGATTTGTTGCTCTCGGCAGCTTGAAGTATCACTGACGAGGCTGCGCTGCCGCATCCCCCCTCTAAATTTCTATTTACACAAGTCGGGTTTTGCGCTGTCTCCCCTTTGTGCATTTTGCGTGAGTCTGAATCTATAGAGCATTTTTGGCTGTATTGTCTCCGATTCAACTCTCTGAGAAAAAAGTTGCTGGAGGAGCCCTTGCAGCATCTTGGCCTTAGTTTGAGCAGCCCGCTCTTGCTATCATTTGGCGCCACCACATTTGGGTTCAGCCACAGATCTGTTTGTACCGCTGTTCTAAATTTCCTGATAGAATCTCACCGACTGCCTTGCTAAGTGTTTCAAACTTTTCTTTTCTATCAATTATTACATTTTGACTTAATCATTATTATTTAATCCCTCTCTTTGTTATTATTCTTATAATGTTGAAATCAAAACTCTCATCCCTTTTCTGTTCATGAGGAAGAATTCACCGGTGTTGCGCTCCCACGTGCTTTTCCTTTTTGTTAACTGCGTTCCGGTGAATAGCCACCCGATTCTTGGCCGATCCCCCAGTGTGGGTATGTGCCATCTTTTGATAGGCTAACAACAACAACAACAACAACACTGTCGGTGATTGGGCCGTAATTCTGCACATGCGCATGGCCACCGTGCCTGGCCAAGGGGCCCCCCTGAAAGTATGCAAAGGTAGGTAATTAACACGTACAGGTGATCAGAAATAACTGCACGTGTTAAAAAAGTGACCTTGCACACCGCAAAAGAGCCGGACTTACGTCCACCTTGCCTGGTAAAGAGGCCCCCTTAAAAAGTGTGCAAAGGTAGCTACAGATATGACTGCACAAGACAGGCAGGCGCGAGAAGAAGAATTTTTAATGAATTCAGAATGAACAGACAGCGTGTTATGTGGTGCCGAGACGTTTAATTCGATTTAGTATGGAAATCCGGCGCACAGGACAATAATTAGCAGTTTCTAAGAATGCTATGAGCGTGTAAAGAGAGCTGCTGCGGTAAAAAGACGAGCTCTGAATCCTCTTTAGTGCGCCTTTAAATTCTTCCCAGTATTTTAGAAGGCTTGTGACGTTTGTGTTCCCGATAGCAAATTCATTCTACAAGTAGTTCCCAAATGTATCGTGGAAATACTGAAAATTATGGAGCCGGCAGCAGCGACACTAATAGTGACAGTAATATTTAGTGATAAGAATAGTGATAGTAATAGTTCGGCATAGTGATAGCTAGTGACAGTAACAGTGAAAGTTAATAGTTAGTGATAGTAATAGTTATTGACAGCAATAGTGGCAGTAATAGTGACAGTAATAATAGTCATAATAATAGGGACATTAATATTGCTGCCCCGCCGCGGTGGCTCAGTGGTTATGGCACTCGGCTGCTGACCCGAAAAGCGCTGGTTCGATCCCGGCCGTGGTGATCGAATTTCGAAGGAGGCGAAATTATAGAGGCCCGTGTACTGTGCGATGTCAGTGCACGTTAAAGAACCCCAGGTGGTGCAAATTTCCGGAGACCTTCACAACGGCGTCCCTCATAGCCTGAGTCGCTTTGGGAAGTTAAACCCATGAAACAAAAACAGTAATAGTGCTGGAATATATAGTGCCGTCATCAACCATTCATGTGATGGAACTAGTCACATGATGGGAACATGTCTGAAGTTTCCGACGAGTTGATGACGTCACAAAAGACAAAAAGCATGTATAGACCAGAAGTTCCGTCGTTCCCTGTCTGTTCGTTCTTGGATGCTGACACGTGCGGTACTCTAAATGCTTTCGCATTTCCGCACTTAAGGAGACAATTAAGAGCACCGCTTAATTTTTTATTGCCGCATTTCCATTATCAAAAGTCCGCGGCTGGCGACCTTGCGGAACTGTCGACGAAAGGGGGCAGAGTCTGGGAATAGCGACACTGCACTTCGCCGCGCCGCTGCTTCCATGGGCAGACGGCGCGTCGTCGCGTTTCCTGCGGCCAGACTTCTTGTTTTAGTTGTCTGCCACTTGCCCGGTGAGATGAAGCGATACCAAGAACTTCCCTCAGACACGCGAGTTTCGCCGTGCATACGCGTGCTAGAGCTGGTCGTTTCTAACTCCTCTTATCTCCTGCTCTTATTGCTGGCGGACTGAAAGCAGAGGGATCATTTTCGCATCCCTTCGTGTTCATGCTAATGGGTTCTCTCTTCCGCACAGTGACCGAAAAGCCTCCAAAGACCGTAGGAGATTTTTGTGCATAATGCGTCCAGAGAGAAACTGCACGTTCGATTTTTCCGATTTCTTCAGCGGCTCTAGACTGACCGTGCTGGAAGCTCTTCGCGCGTTCCTCTTATATTAATGCGAACGCGTTATATGTCACATTAGCCTCAAAACGAGCGTCTGCCATATGTAGCACGAAATACGGAGCATATCGTTAATTGGTTTGATCATAGAAGGTTGTGGCCAAGTACTACACCAGGGTGGCCAAATCCTGCTCTGGTGAGAGAGTGCGTTGTCGGTTCTGGTCACCGAGATAAGGCCGCACTCCAGACCTGGTTATGCAATTCCATCGACACGCGGATCTTTTTTTTTAAACCAGGTGGAGAATTGCGCGGCACCAGGATTTGAACCCCGGTCCTCTTGCACGCGAGGCGGATGTTCTACCTCTACGCCATCGCTGCATCTGCCAATGTAACAGTAGCCAATGTAATCAGAGCGTTAATGAGAAAGACAGCAGTGCACAACAATGCGTCATCCCGCCAGTAACGAAAGATGAAGTAAGGAAAGCCTTAGAAGCAATGAAAAGGGGAAAAGCAGCTGGGGAGGATCAGGTAACAGCAGATCTGTTGAAAGGTGGAGGGGACATTGTGCTAGAAAAACTAGCCACCCTGTATACGCAATGCCTTCTGAACTCGACTGTACCAGAAGCTTGGAAGAATGCAAACATTATCTTAATTCATAAGAACGGAGACGCCAAGGACTTGAAAAATTACAGGCCGATCAGCTTACTATCCGTTGCCTACAAAGTATTTACTAAGGTAATCGCTAATAGAGTCAGGGCAACATTAGACTTTAATTAACCAAATGATCAGGCAGGCTTTCGTAAAGGATATTCCACAATAGATCATATTCACACTATCAATCAGGTGATAGAGAAATGCGCAGAATATAACCAGCCTCTATATATAGCTTTCATTGATTACGAGAAAGCATTCGACTCGGTGGAAACCTCAGCAGTCATACAGGCATTGCGTAATCAGGGGGTAGAAGATCCTTATGTCAAAATACTGGAAGATATATATATATATATATATATATATATATATATATATATATATATATATATATATATATATATATATATATATATATATATATATATATATATATATATATATATATATATAGCAACTGCACAGCTACTATAGTCCTCCATAAAGTCAGCAATAAAATTCCAATAAGGAAGGGCGTCAGGCAAGGAGACACGATCTCGCCAATGCTGTTCACCGCATGTTTACAGGAGGTATTTCGAGGCCTGAATTGGGAACAGTTGGGAATAAGAATAAATGGAGAATACCTAAATAATCTGCGATTTGCTGATGACATTGCCTTGCTGAGTCACTCAGGAGGTGAACTGCAAATCATGATCAATGAGTTAGACAGGCAGAGCAGATCGACGGGTCTAAAAATTAACATGCAGAAAACCAAGGTAATGTTCAACAGCCTAGCAAGGGAACAACAGTTCACAATTGGCAGCGAGAGCCTAGAAATTGTGACGGAATACGTCTACTTAGGGCAGGTAGTGACAGCTGATCCGGATCATGAGAGGGAGATAACTAGAAGGATAAGAATGGGGTGGAGCGCATATGGAAAATTCTCGCAGATCATGAGTGGCAGTTTACCAACTTCCCTCAAGAGGAAAGTGTACAACAGCATAATCTTACCGGTACTCACCTACGGGGCAGAAACGTGGAGGCTAACGAAGAGTTCAGCTTAAGTTAAGGACAACGCAGCGAGCCATGGAAAGACAAATGATAGGTGTAACGTTAAGACATCGTAAGCGGGCAGAGTGGGTGAGGGAACAAACACGGGTTAATGACATCCTAGTCGAAATCAAGAGAAAGAAATGGGCTTAGGCAGGGCATGTAATGCGAAGGCAAGATAACCGCTGGTCCTTAAGGGTAACGGAGTGGGTTCCAAGAGAAAGTAAGCGTAGCAGGGGGCGGCAGAAGGTTAGATGGGCGGATGAGATTAAGAAGTTTGCAGGCAAAGGGTGGATGCAGCTGGCAAAGGATAGGGTTAATTGGAGAGACGTGAGAGAGGCCTTTGCCCTGCAGTGGGTGTAGTAAGGCTGATGATGATGATGATGATGACGGAGCATATCATAACGCTGGTGTACGATGTCAAAGCACATGCAAGCAGACACGGCAACTATGGCGCCGTTGCCAGAGCGGTGTTCACCCGGTGAACTCCCGTCTACGCGAGCGAGCGCAGGCGACCAGATAAAGTCACAATTGTATGCGCCGACGGGGCGCATGCAGTGGCGGCGCCTTGCGGCGCCTCGTAGAAGCAGCAGGAAATAAAAAAAGCAGCGCCCGGGTAGGCTAAAGTCACTGGAACGGGAAAAGTACCGCAACCAGCCGCCATATTTGGTCCAGCGCCGCTTGGTGTGCACGCTTATCTCGGCCCATAAGAGCAAGTGCTACGTAATGCTCGGGATTATCTGTGTGCCGGCGGCCGCGAGAAAGAAACGAGCGGACCATTTATGGCGAGGAATGACCGCGTCACCGCGTAGAACTTTTCCCGTTCCAGTGACTTTAGCCTGCCCTAAAGTAACTGGAACGGGAAAAGTGCCGCATTCGTTTTCTCTCGCCGCCGCGCCGGCGGGCCAGCGCGCGCGCGTTCTCGATTCGTTCTCCGCGGTGACGCGGTCACTCCCCGCCATAAATGGTCCGCTCGCTTCTTTCTCGCGGCCGCCGGCGCACAGATAATCCGGAGCATTACGTAGCACTTGCTCTTATGGGCCGAGATAAGCGTGCACAGCAAGCGGCGCTGGACCAAATATGGCGGCTGGTTGCGGTACTTTTCCCGTTCCAGTGACTTTAGGCAGGCGGCTCCGGCGGCGCGCGCTCAAAGAAGACGAAACGGGTGTTTGCTTCAGCGGGCACGCCGTGACGTTGTATTTCAGTAGTTTCTTTCCAGGCCGTCAGGCGCCGCCAGCAGGATAGTGGCGCCGCGGGCTTGTGACCTTTTCTGGTCGCCGCAGAGAGGGGAGTTTCCACTCCTTATGTGGTGACTTCCAATCGCAGAGTTGGAGCACTTCTGGAGCAACGTTTCCTGCTCTTTTCGGGAGCAACTGTATTCCAAACGCAGATCTGAGGCGCGGATCGAGTCTTCCAATCGTAGACAGGGAGCGGTTGCCGAGCCGAGATTGCTCCGTGGAGCAGTCAGGACTGCTCCGCCGAAATCGGCGGATCCGACCGGAAGTTTGCGTGAAGTTCTTATTCAGCGGCGCCCTACATGCTCTGGCCAGAGCAAGTGTACTCCAATCGCAATTTCAGGTCGCGCGCTCTGCGCCGCACTCTAAGAAAAAAAGGAGTGGTCTTACTCTTTTAAGGGGGTAAATCCACTGACGCTGTGGCGACCCCCTTTGGGTGCAAAGTTACTCCTTCGTCGGGGGAGTAAGTGCGTACGGAGTAATGTTTAGGCTGTTATCGGGGTAATGTTACTCCGTTTGGTCAAGTGTAAGTATACGCCTTTGATGACTAACGTTACCCTTCCTCAGAAAGAGTAACGCTTAGGCCATGAAGGTGCAAACATACGTTTTATTTTCTGGTGCATATTTGCACCCACTCGGAATAAGCTTATGCTCAATCTCAGAGCGTAAACTTATCCTTGCAAGGGTTATGGTTAAGCCTATCTAATGAGCTTACTACAACACTGCTAGAGTACAACTTTGCACCTTATCAATGGGTGTAACATTGCTCGGCGAAAGCATATGGTTTTGCTCTTTTAGGTGCACCTTTACGCCGTGTTAGGAAGGGTAACCTTAAGCGTAAACTTACCCTCGCAAGGGCTATAGTCAAAACCTACCTAATGAGTTTATTACAACGCTTCTAAGGTACAACTTTGCACCGTGTCAATGGGCATAACATTGCTCTGCAAGTGTGCATGTTTTGCTCTTTTAGGTGCATCCTTACGTCTCTTTTGGAAGGGTAACCTTAAGCGTAAACTTACCCTTCCAAGAACTGTAGTTAAATTTATCTAACGAGCTTATTACAACGCTTCTAAGGTGCAAATTTGCACCGCATGAGAGGGCATAACACTGCTCCGCAAGCGTGTATATTTTGCTCTTTTATATGTATCTTTACGACTCTTGCAGAAGGGTAACGTTACCGTCCAGAGGAATGTGCTAAACCCTTATTACAGTGTATTGTTACATATTCTCGAAAGAGACGCACAGGCACGTTCACTGTGATGCGAGGCACCCATTGTTGTTAAAAGCAAGGTCGTTTCTGGGCCTGTTAAGGAAACCACTTCACTTTGTAGGTGCGCGCTAATGGTGCATCTACTGCAATGTATAACTCACATTGCAACTAAACTTAGCATTATAACGAAGCTGCTTGCCGAAAAGGCATAACCACCTCAATGGCCGGCAGTTCAGAGATGTTTTTCTCTCCCACATTCCTGGTTATGTTAGTGTTAGTGCGATAATCTGTGGCGTGCCGCGCAGCACTTCAGTGTGCACTTCTGCACGCCAGTGATAGAACATCAGTGCGCACGACAGGGTTTATTTTTTTAATGAATTTAAAATTGCAACATAACACAGCAGTCTTCGGCCAACGCCATGATGGCATCCATGCTCCAAGTGAACCTGTGTGAAAAAAAAAAGATGTTGAAACATGACGGACAGTGCACACATTTAACGCATGAATTCACCATTAGCAGAAACCTGTCAGTCATCCTCTCTGTAAGGCTTGTTTTCCAACCAAAAGATCTCCAGCCCAAACGACACACTCTCATTCTTCGAGCGAATGAAAACTGCGGATGGTCGCAATCTGCCTGCAGCAGTCTAGGAAGGAAAAGGAGGGAGACCGTATTTTGTCATAGTGCTGTGGGGAGTAGGTTGTTCCTTGTTCTGGCCACGGGTGTAGTGGGGTAAAGGGAAGTTAGCGCGAGGGTGTTGTTCAGCAGGAAGTTTTAAGAAAGTGTAGTATGAGGTAGCTCAATACTGCTGGCACAGGAACAAAGGCCCAGTTTCTTCTAGTTCCTGCCTAGCCTCTACTGCAGTGCTACAGAAGGTTGACCTTGAAGTAAACTGGAGACATTCCTGAGTTTACTCAGAAGGGGGAACTTGACTATTTTCTTTTCCTCAAACAATGCGAGAGCGTCGTCTGGAAACGAGACCGTTTGGTTGGAAAACAAGCCTTGCGGAGAAGCTGATTTACAGATTTCTGCAAATGATCTGTTTCATTTATGAAATCAAAATTTAAGCTTCGGCAGTTTTGGCCAAAAGCGTGAAGGTGTATGTGTGGCGTTTTCGAATCGAGCATACTGTAAGGCGTAATAAACAAAAAAAAAAATGAACCCCCTTTGGACACCAAATCATCGCAGTGGCTCAGTGGTTATGGTGCTCGGCTGCTGACCCGAAAAACGCGGGTTTTATCCCGGCCGCGGCGGCCGAATTTTCCATGGAGGTGAAATGCTAGAGACCCATGTACTGTGCGATGTCGGTGCACGTGGAAGACCCGCAGGTGGTCGAAATTATCCGGAGCTCTTCACTACGGCATCCGTCATAGCCTGAGTCGCTTTGGGATGGCAAACTTCCATAGAACCAAACATATCTGAAATGCAGTGGAAGTTGGGCGCAGCTCCCACTTCGAAATGGCCTAGTTCTTTATCTACAGTGTTTTTCTGGCTTTGATTCAAAAGGGCATACTATGACCCTGGAACATTTTTACTAACAAAAACAAGCTGAAATAAACATTGTTCAGCTGATGAGCAGTAATGCTTTTGGCACAAGCAAAATACAACTTGCGTAACATCAAGCACCCTCTACAATTTTCCAACCGAAAACCCTCAATCACAGACGGAAATCTGACATTCTTCTTCGAATAGGGAGGGGAGATGTCCCTTTATCTGTTTGAGAGGGAAGTTGTTGGAAGGACACAATAGAGCAGGGCTGCGAACTTGAGGAGCGGGCTAGACAGGTACTCGTCAAGGAATGTATTATTAGACGCCTTTAGCATACCGGGAACACACCGGTTTACCCGACCCCTCCTGCGCACGCGCAGTGGTTCCCCCTAATTCCAACAATGCCACTGCGCGTGCGCAGGAGGGGTCGGGTAAACCGGTATACGTCTCAATTATGCTAAAAATGTCTATAACCTTTCGACGACTTCCGTTTATATCTACAAAGATGGTGATGAGCATCGACTTCAGGTTCTCCCACACTAGGGGGCAGTCCCCCTGACATTTTGGAAAAAGAATACAATGGAGGGCGACTGACTCATCTCCCCTCGCGCTAACTCTTTCATTCAGCAGAGCAGGAAGTGAAAACGCGGTTTGAACTAAAACATCTATGGTCCGCCTGGTCGGGTTCTTGAGATAGTTAAGAGAAAACTGACGCCAACCATCCGACTAATGAATTCAGAATCCAACCCCCTCGCCGACCACTCCGACCACCGGATAGCCTTCGAGAAGGTGAGCGTCTTGCACCATGGAACCAAACATGTTCAAGAGGCGACATGTTGAGTCATGGCACATCCGGCTCACAAAAGAGGCGATGAATAGGACTCCAAGAACGCTCCCCTCCGCGTACGTTAGTGGACTGTGCCACGTGCTAACAAAGGGAGAGCGAAGGCAGCAACCCGCTGCTGCGGCTGGCACAGAGTTTTTTTTATATAGTCACCCCTGAAGAAGGGACCGAGTAGGTCCAGAAACGTTGGGCAAAAATAAAAATATTGGTTGGCGTCAGTTTTCTCTCAACTTTGAAAACGTGGTCTGTGAACAAGGGTTTTTGGTTAGAAAACAACTTCCCGTAAGTCAGCTTGCAATTTTGCAAGTTGTCCATATAAAAGGTTCAACTGCCTGCGTGCAACAAAATCGCATGCGCACTGATTCGTGAGTTTCTTTCTGCAACAACTTGCAAAAGTATATGTTAGCTTCTGCAGCAGGATATTTTCCGACTGAAAGCTCTCGTATACAGACAGCAGTCCCGCATTCTTTTTAGAAAATGAAGGTGGGAGAAGTCCCTTATTGCATCTGGTGACCGACTGACGCATTTTGCATTTTGTGGGCAGGGGGAAGTAAGTGAAAACGCAGACTGCGAAAAATGTCGTCTTTGTTGGAAAATATCTTCTAAGCCAGGGGCAAATTTTGCAAGTTGCCAACTGTCATGAGGACTTAGTGACGTGAAACGGCGATAGAAAATTGTTTGCGGGTGAAGCTGAAGCAAGCCCTTAGGGCTTGGAGGGAATGCTAGAGTACGGGGGGAAAAATACGCCGTATTTTTGCATTAAAAGTGAAAATAATCCTGCGCGCGTATCTCAGCTTCATCTGGAACAAAGGCACCAAATGGATTTAGGCCTCACAAAAAGAGGCCTGCACTACAGTTCAATTAATTTACATTTAAACTATTCCGAACAATCATCAGGGTTCCGAAAAGAAAGTAGGACTCACCATTTGAAGCACAAAGTCAATATTAGCTGCGCTCATGCTGGAGGTTGCATGCATTTTGCAACGTACACCCGCCGTAAAGAGTTTATGAAAGGCGACTCTGTCGAAATTAAACATCTAATCGTTTTGCGTTCAAAACTTACTGCTGGAGATGTAAGGGTGCACTGCGCAATTTTCACCGTGAAAATTAGTCTGCGTACGGTGGGCACAGCTGGCAAAGGAAAGGGTTAATTGGAGAGACAGGGGAGATGCCTTTGCCCTGCAGTGGACGTAGTCAGGCTGATGATGATGATGATCTATTCTAATGCATGGGAAGACGATGACAAAATTGAATCATTTTACTAAAAGTGCTAATAAAGTTTGACGACGGGTGTACGTGAGCATAAGTAATTTTTCACCCCCGCCCTACTACCAAATACGAGCAGATAAACGTTTGAAAGTACTTACCAAGATTGATGGCGTCATTGCGACCTATGTTAGCCTGTGGCAGGCTATCAAAACGCGTTATTCGCTCGGCGACTGCGCACCACAGATACAGAATCTGACAGCAGATAGTATGACGCATCGTCCAGAGACGCGAAGTGCAAAGCATAGCTGCCAGTACCAGTCAGTGCTCTCTTGTGGCTACATGGGGGGAATGTGCTTGGCTTCTGCCAGGTGCCTCGATGCGCGCCCTCTCCCCACTGAGGGTGGTGCCACTCTTGGAAGGGGTCGTAGCTGCCAAAACCGGTTCTCGGGAGGTGCCGCCGCCATTTTCTTGCATTCCGCTCCCACCGTCCCGCCGACTCCCACGCTAGACACGGAAGGCGGCATTCTTCAAGGATGCTCTCATGGGAACAGCAAGCAATGAATATGCCTCTTTTGACAATTCTCAAGGAGTGTGTGAGTGATGGACGGAACTTGATTTATCCGAGCAGTGAAGTGATCCGCACTCTCAAGAACTAGGAGGAATACTTTACAGGCGCTGCCGCGTGGTGTACAATCAATATACACACGATGAAGTCCCCGATGAAATTGCTTACAGAATACTTTTCGAAGGTAGACCGGCCATGCGCAGATCACAAGGAAGCAATAGGCAAAATGCTGATAGCCACCAACACAAAATTGCGGCTGCGCATCCATCTGCGTCAGTCCCCAGCCACACGTGCTGGTGGTCATGGAAGCAAAACTTGTGCTGGTGTTAGTCTCCTGTAATCTGTGTAATCAGACGCTGTAATCAGTGCGAACTTTTCGTCTACATGCACAAAAGCATGAGACAAATTTAAGCGTCAGAATCATAAGCTGCATTATGCTTGCAGTGAATCGTCGTTCGTAATCGTTTTGAAGACATTGTATTTGTGCATTAGGGTATTAAATCATTGTTCTTGCTTGCGCCTAAGTCTGTGTTTTGATTGCATAGTGTATGCATGACACAGTTTTCCGCCATTGCATAATAGTGTAAGTGGACGTAAGCATGCCATGCGTTCGAACTTGAATATGCAGCTGTTCATTTGGCGTACTTCACTTTCTTTCCGCTATATCACACGTAAGCGCAATGATAGCAAGTTCATGGCGCCGGCATGACAACGACGGCGAGCAGTTGCCCGCCGTGATGGCCTATTGCAAAACAAAGAAAGATATCCACTATACTCTCGCTAATCGTCTCGAAATATCTACTGCATCACCGACTCTTTACTCTTACTTTTCATCTAAACTAGAAAAGGAATGATTATCAACGGTAAAGTCCAATTCAAGCTCTCACTGCAGGGGGGGGGGGGGGGGGCACCTCATTCCAGGCGCGTCACGCAGCAAACGCGCACCTTGCGACCAGCGTATGCAAGAAAATGGCGGTCGCGCTAGCAGACGACGCGGTTGTCTGGCGGAAGGACGAAGGAGCGAACCCACGTGTCTCCTGCACCCTCTCTTCACCACCTCTCACCCTTCGGACCTTGTGCAAGCCGATTCTTTATTCTCTCCGTTTCCTTCTCCGAACCGATGTTGCTGGTTCTAGTAACATTGCCCGTGTATGCTTTCTTGGTATTTACTCACCTCTAACGTTTTACGTACCCTTAAAACAGACAAAATGAGGAAAGACAGATGAATTTGTAAAAATATCTTTCCCTTTTTTCCCCACCTTTTTCGTAATGAGCATAGGTACAAACCGCATTGCGTGGTTAACTATCGGCATTAAAAATCGCCTGTTTTCTTTACTTGCTGAGTGCTAAAAATAGTGAGAAGTAGGCAATATTAGAAATGTACACATGCTCTGCGCTTGTCGTCCCTAACATGGCACCACCTTGCACGCTTGCACCACCATGAAGGTGGTTCAAGAGTGCTTTAACATAAGTTTTCGGAGATATTGCACATAAATTAGAAAATGAGCTAGTCACGCACCTGTAGGGACAAGGCATGTTCTCGGATTGTGTTTCTGCCGCTTCTTACGTGTACCTCAATTGCTTTTACTACTGCTAGAAAGAAAACTAAAAGGTGACATAGCTCCATTAAATATTAGATTTGCACACGTTATAGAAAATAAGCAACCGATTACATTTAAAATGACTCCATCTGAAATGAAACTGATTATCGTGGCGAAGTACAGTCCCAGGAAAGTAACTTGGCAATTACAGAAAGGTAATCGACTACTGTTGCGTCACTTTCTTCCCGACATTTATATTACTATAAAGGGCCAACTCAAAGGGCCCTTCCTGGGCGTACGCGCTCAGCATTGGCGCTCTTGGCGTACGCCAGAATCGGTCTGCGCATGCGCACTGCAGGAGACGCCAGCAAACCTCATCTGACCATGCTAGATATCGGCGCCAGCGCACGGGCGCTCGCGTACGCGTCGAAAGCGGGGTCTGGTTTACAACAATAGGAGAGTCGCGGGGCTCTCGGTGGCTCTTTTCTTCATGGCTTTAAGCTTTTCAGGCCCAGCCCCCCCCCCCCCCCCCCCACACACACACACTTTTCTTCGCGGTTTAAGCTGTCCTTTCATCGCCCCCCAACCCCTTCTCTTCACGGCTTGAAATTTTCTCCGTCGGCTCGAGAGGGGAAGAGAGCCTGCGCCACGAAAATGGAGATGCATGCCTCTTTTCGACGCCCGTTCGGCGTACCCCAAGAGCGCCGACGCTGGGCGCGTACTTCCAGGAAGGGCCCTTGTAGTTTGCACTTAACACAAATTTACTGAGACTGGAGTGAACTACAGCGGCCTGCTTGATAATTTGTCCTACGCTGTTAATTTCCGAGAGTAGTTGTTTGTCGAAGCTGCGGTCGATAACCTTCCGATGTTTCCTTGTGAAGCGGTCAGCTGCTGCACTGAACACGCCCTCAATTCATGCGCTGCATGGAAAAGCCGTACTATAAGTTAACATATGAACACCTTGCGCCGGTGTTGGGTGTAAGGGGGGGGGGGGGGGTGTACAGGGCGGTCACATGATATTCTCGGGTGGAGAACTCCCGTCGACGGCGGTGGTAACCCGGATGTGGTCCGGACATGATCGTGCGCAATGCTTCTCTGCAGCCGGTTCGTTGTCACTCGATCACAAAGAAAACACGTCCCCTAGCACCAGTGCCGTCAGGAAAGCTGCACCGTTGGTTACAACTAATTTTTGAAAAAAAAAATAGCTGATTACGTGTGATGAACTGCAGAAAAAGTAACTGAATTACCTGAAACATCGTTTGAAAGAAGCAATCGATGCACACAAGTTGGGCTTCTACCGCACGAGCCGGATTTAGGGTTGCTGGACGGCGGAACTTAGCTCTGATCCGCCTTATCTCTGATCCGTCAAGACAGCGGTTTAGCCCAAGACCCTTTTCCCAAGCATCTCACCCTATAAGAGCCGAGCACAAGGCCGGGGAAAATCTTGTAGCCATCAAAAAACAGGCGGGTACCCGGTGGCACTGCGGATCGAACCCAGTACCCCCCGAATGTTAGGCTGATGCTCTACCACAAGGACACCGCTTCGGTACGAAGAAAGCACATTCCAAAGTAACACGAAAATGCAACTGCTTACAAGTAATCAATTACATGTAACGCGTTACGTACAACTTTGGTACGTATCATCAGTTCTTCCATACTTTACGTAGTCTTCTAAGCGCGATTAATTAACGTCCAAGAGAATGTGACAGATGTCAAAAGAAAGCAAATCTCAGGACAGCGAATCAAGCCAAATGTATTAAAAATGCAGGTACTTGTTTACTCTCAGACACGAAGACTTAAGCACACATACATATATTCGAAAAAAGATGTATGAAGAGATGGTCTAATGGACCACAGGATGTGAGACACACAGAGATATGTGCGCTTATATGGACGCATTGAAATTTGCTCAATCAAATCATATATACATTTATGTCAATACATCCTAGCGGCAACTGCATTTGACGTCATCCTCGCGGAGCAACATGTAATTAGCAAGAACATAGATATAAAACATAAAACAGTTTCACAACGTCTATTTCATGCATTGTTTGCACATGATCTAGTATCCACACTGACTTGCGCTAGCATTACCACATCAGTCAAAAAGTTCGTAATGCGGGATAACTTCAAACCCCTGACTGTACTCGTACATGTCCAACGCATGATTGTCTAGTTCTTGTCCTGGACGCAAAAGCAAGTCTGTTCCAGACGGCGACACACCATAGCTTTGACGATGACGTGAAAATCCTTTTGTATGAAATTTCTCCAAGCAAAGAAAAAGGCAATTTCGAAAAATCAGCAACTTTTTCACTTCAGCAAAGACAGGAGCTTCATTTTCCCAGCCTATGTGTAGAACATCTGAACACCTGTACGAGCAAGCGTCGACGCTGGCATTTGCCACAGAGAACATTTTCACTTCCTGATCTGTGATGCCAAGTTCAATGCGCACGAACTCTGGTACATCTGCTGGCTTGACCAAGGACGCATGAGAAGTGCTCAAACTGTCACTGACGACCATAGCTGACTGTTCGTAGCATGCTCGCAGCTGATGCCTTTCGCACAAAGTACGACAGATGTTCCTGAAGTTCCTGCTGCGCGTGCCGATAGTCTTGAAGTAAGCATGCTTTGCTTCAAACCGCATGCTCCAGTACCGGCGTGGAGGACCGAACAATGAAATGAATCTTGGGTAATGGATTAAGTAGTGAATCTTGGGAATGATATGCACATTTGGATATCTGGTTCCAAAATTCTTTAAAAAATAAGAAATTTGGACCTCCAAATAACTGCAGCAATCTTCAGGAATTTCTTCTGCTAAGACTATATTAACTATCTCCCGGAACTGAAGATATATCTCCCAGTCAGGGTCACCTTCTGGCACTATGTCGGCGAAAAACTGCGGCAGTAAACGAAATAAGCACTGCTTCTGGCTTGCTGTGCCTTTGAGCACGATGCCCTTCCGAGAAATGCTGATTGCTACTGGGCGATTTCTCTTATCATTTTGTTGGAAACTATAGTTACAAATGTTCTTCAACTGCTCGGTCTTTAGCACACCAGAAGACAATAAGCCCTGGAGCACATGTTTAACCACGAATCCTATTCCTCCCTCCAGAATATCGTGCATACAGTCGGGAAGCAACTGTTGTGTGACGTCGAAGTCAGGGATTTTCAGGAGGGAAGACTCCTCATTAACGCCATACAGTTGCGCATTGTCTCTGTCAAGCGTTACAGCCGTGAGGTGGTTGCTGTGTGCAGCTGCTGTTCGCACAGTTACATCTGCTTCCGACAGTAGTGTGTTCAACTTCTTTTTGTGAGCAAGGCAAAATCGGCAGACCCTGCCGTTTGCAAAAGATGCGCGGAACCCCCCTATCTTATGCAGTGACAGGTTGTCTCCGGTAAAACCAACTACAAAAACACGGAGTGCAATCTCGGAACTGTTGAAAAGAAATGTTAAGCCCTCCTCGTAAAGACGCTTTATGTCATTCACTAGCGGAGCGATTACTTGACATATGCCAAATCTTCGCACATCGGTGTATTTGGCAAGGAGCAGCAGGTGAATAGAGCTCAATTTGCTCCTGTATTTTGGGTGGAGATTCAGGATCGAAAAATACACTGCCAATATTTTGTGCGATCCGGCAGCCGAGCCGAGAGGATTGCAGATTTCGAATTCGTCAGTATACAATAACAGAAGTACTGATTTCGCTGAGCCTTCTATGAGTAAAGCGTGCTCTCTAACAAAAGCGCCGTCAAAAAAATTCCGAAGCTTTTGGCTGGAATCAATTCTTGCCTGATGCAAAACTGCTTCAACTACTTCATGAGACGTCAGCAGAGCTTTAAGGGAACGTTCCAAGGGTACATAAAAGCACACACCACTGACTCTCGGGTCAGTTTCTCCTGAAAGTTTAACTTCCTCTAGCTGAACATAATGAAGCCTTTTCTGCACGTATGCCAGAACGGCATGATCACTTTGAAGGTCAGCCCACAGAAAATCGACAATGTCAACTCCCAAAGTTTCCACTTCATCACACAGACTAGTGCGGCCGTTCTGCCCGGCCTTCAAAGTGCACCGCAGAACTGCAGATAACAAAAGTTGCACAAACACCTTAATATCATCAAATATGTCATGCGCAACACTCCGTGGCAAACAGCGCGTCTCTGTCGTCTTCAAAAAAAAGAGCATCAAATGGCGCTTAACTTCGTCGAGCTCATATTCAGGGCTGTCGTCAGTAGGTGGATTTTCATTTGCTCGCCGAGTCTCGTCGGACGTGGTCTCGATGGAGTGAGGTGATGGGCCTTCGTCCACGCCGGTATCCGATGCTACGTTGTCACTGCCGCTGCATGGCTTGTAAACTTCGGCGGTCTTGATAAATTCAGAGTGCTTTCTGTTGAGGTGCTGGCGGTATGACTTGTAGGAGCCGTAGACGTTAGGACAGCCTTCTATCCCGCACACTACTTTAAAGTTCGGCTCTTGAGAGTGAACCTTCCCTATGTGGTTCACTACGCTCGCGTAGCTTGACGCATAGTAGGGACATCTCTCACAGCTGAAAACCATGACTACTTTAGCATTCCACAGTGCTCGACTTGTACATGCCTGTATTGACCAAAATGATCGTCTCAGCGAAGGAGAAATACGTTCTCATGAGCAGGGAGTCAGCACAGTGCACGGGCAGCAAGGTAATCGCACGGAGAGTGGAGAGCACGTAGCGGGTATGGGGGGTGAAACTAAAAGGCTCTGATGAACAAGAGGGGTTAGCATGGCTCCCGAGCTGCGCGTCCGCGTCTCTTTCCTTCCTGTGCTATTCTTTAGCGATAGAGTGCTTTGAATATTCGTTCGTTCTTTATTCGCCCCATCTTTATCGCTCGTCTTTTCTGGGAGATTTTCGGTGTCACTGAAAACTGCTGTTCCAAATGTGTTTTCTCTGGAAAATGTGTAAAGATTGTGAGAAGTTCTTCATCGTGGCGACCAGTTGTATGTAAGTGTTTATTTATTTAAAATAACAAAAGGAAGGTAAAAGATGTTTGCTCACCCCGGCATCTGCCATCACTAATCGGTGGCACCTGAGCTGGGGTAGCGGAAATAAAGGATAGCAGGTAGTTTGAAGAAGTGAAACGAAAGAGGTGAGGGGATAGTAGGAAAGAGATAGGGGTGAGGGCGCCAATGAACATTGCGACCAGTTCTGGGAACAGAAATTTGGCCCGTTTTGTTCTTTTTCCTGCCTAGCCTTGGCTGCAGAGCAAAAAAAAAGCTGTCCAGGAGTACAATGGACAACTCGCAAAACTGCAGGAATGCTGACTTACAGGAAGATATTTTCCAGCCAAAAACCATTGTTCAATTACCGCGTTTTCACTTCCTGCTCTGCTGACTGAAAAGAGTTAGCGCGAGGGCAGATGAGTCACCCAGTCGCCCTCCACTGTATTCTTCGTCCAACAGGGAGGGGATAAACGGAGGAGAGAATCTGAAGCACGAAGCTCGCCGCCAGATTTGGAAATAGAGTGTAAAGGCATACGCCAGAACAGGCGTCGAAAAGGGGTATGCATCTCCATGTTCTTGGTGCTGGCTTGCTTCGGCTCTCGAGCAGACGGAGAGGATTTCAAGCCGGGGAGAGAAGGGTTTGGGGGCATTGAAAGGACAACTTAAACCGCGAAGTTCGTGGAACCTGAAAGAGCTTCAAACTGTGACGAAAAGAGTCATCGAGAGCCTCGCGATCCTTCCATTGCTGTAAACAGGACCCCGCTTCAGTCGCGCTGGCGGTGCGTGTCCCCAGGGAGCGATTAACATTCTTTCGTGTCTATTGAATGTGCCACGCCTCGAGTAGAAGCCTTCTGCGCGGGTTATACCTGTGCTACACGGGCGTTTCGAATGCCTCGAATGCCTTCCAAACGAATGTCATTCGACTCGACTGCCATAGCTGCGCTGCTACACGACGTCTTTTAACGGCATTCGGTTCACATGAAATTCGAGTCGACGGAGCTCCGCGGAGACATTCGAAATTTTGGAATGCCTTCGAGGCGCAAGCGCGACTACTCTCCACCGCAGCGTCTTCGCGCCATAGGTGGCAGCATAAGTTTTGAAGAGCAAATACGTTCGTTAAACAATGAAATTCTAAATACTATTTATATACACTACACGGATCTTTTCCAGACGTTGTGTTAGCAAGCAAATATTTTCCGCATATTCTCGTCGCAGCGTTTTGTTCAGTCTATCATGTCTTATCTTAATGTCACGAAGGCATTATAACCCTCCCCTCTCTCTACTTCTTTGCATCAGCTCACTGCGAATATCCTGGCGCCAAACCTATCTTCTGTGCGTCAGTAAGCAAAGAAGTCGTGGCTGCGTGACGCCAACAAAAGGCGGATTTTTCTCCAGTAATGGTTTATTTGCGTTCCTTTTCGTATCGTTTAAAAAGAATCTACAACTGGAGAAAAATGCTCTTTTCATTTCCGTCATGCAGCCACATCAGCAAAATTCGTCACACTTGTTTCTGGGACACAACGTCGTATAGATTACTCTTTTTTTCCCCTCAGCTTTCGATGCAGTGGGGATGAGAGCTTGTCAGTCATGTTCACTAGCCAGCGTCTTCCGGCGCGCTTTACCTCAAACGTGGTTTTCCTACTAGCCCAGACCCATCTACAGCCCTGCCCGACGACTAACCGAGTTCGGCAGTAAGCCAGCGTCTTTTAGCAACTGGAGCAGACGGCTCCGCGGAAGCGAGTAAGGCGGCCTGTGTTGCGTCGGCTTCTCTTTGTTAGTGTAGCCTGGCGGGGACAACGGTATTCAAAATAAGTAGTTATCAGAAGCTGATTTGGGAAGTGTCTTTGTGAATCAGTCGATTTGAATGATTTTTCTTCGTGTTTTGGAATGAAAAAAAAATTGTTTAGTTAAATTTCCCTCGAATAAAGCGACTTAGTCGCTTCGAATTACGAAGACGTCGTCGCATCGCATCATGAGTCTACTTGTAGTCAACACCATCCAAAGGGAAACGCAACCATCTGAATTATTTTGTTGCGGTACAAGCCGCTAAGAGAAGCAGTTAAGAAGATATGGTCATTTGGTTTGAGACGCGTCCTCAGTTTGAATTCACTCCAGAGCAGTGCCACGACGGACCACTTGGAAGAGAAACTTGACATTGTTACGTGGAATACTTTTCACATACAGTGCAGTAATAAGACAAATGCACTTCAGATAAATCTGGAAAAGTGGGTGTTAACTACGCAAAAGTATTACATTTGGCAGGTCATCCTCCGCGTTGCTTGTATAAACGAGAAACTCGGGGCTTTGCGAAAAGTCCGTACGTTCAAAACAACAAAAGCCGCATAATTTAATGGAATTTGGGGACCCTAATATAGTCTATTTTATCACTATCAATGAAGAACAAATAACTGCCGTCGATTTTCAATGCAGCCATTAAAGAAACACAGCAATCCGTCATATCTTGTCGATTGTCATGTAGTCGGAGCGAGTGCAACATGCATAAAATACACTCAAAAGTGCTAAAACGCTACTGCCACTAGTGAAACAATTGTGTGCTATTTCCAGTTAAGTCGCATTATTGAAGTCGCCATACGCATAGCGCGCAGTACGCGACCTGCGAGTGGGAAACATGCCGCGGCGATGGGGGAACGGCGGCGCGGGGTGGTACAAAGCGCGTCCTCACCCTAAAAGCGGAGGTGAGCGGGCGTCCAGGCACCCTACACAAAATGCTCTACGAGCGCCCCGTCGTGACATACGAGCAAACTAATCTTCCCGCTGTTTTAGGGGCGGGAACGGACGCGCAGTTATCAACTCTGGTAGGGAGGGTAAGTAGAGAGTAAGTTTTCTAAAAGGGGGTAAGTGATCAGGAGCATGCTATTGACGGGTGCAAAGTTACTCCTAGGGTCCTCTAAAGGGTGTAAAAGTCTTTTTTACCCCCTTCTCACACCCTTTTTTCTTAGAGTGCGGATTCAGGCGCTCTGTCACAGAGCGTGCAGACCGCTCCGGGCCTGCGATTGGAATTCACCAATAGTCTTCCTCAGTGCCCGGAGGACATCGGCGCGGATGGATGTGGATAGGTGAGCGACGTCACCGATCCGCCGAAGTCCGCCCCTGCCATCTTGCCTGGTGGTGGTACCTTTGGGATATTTTGGGGAGGGATACTGGACGCGGGTTTTGTTGCCCAATTCGTGGGATCACTCTTGACTTCCAGAAAGAAGGGAATTGTGAGTATATAGGGTGGGTATGGGCTGGATTCTGTCGCCGTCGTCACTGCACTTGTCGTAATCCAGGGCTAGTGGGGAAGGTAGGGGGGGGGGGGCAGCTGGCTTTCTTCAATCACCAGGCAGCAGGTCCACCGCAGCAACAGCATCAGCACAAGATGGCATCTCGATCAGGAAAGACACGAGATTCTCCCAGGATGTTGCATTAGTCTTCCAAACATACGTAGGTGAACGCATTCATGAGTCGACTCACGCGGGCTCACTCCGGTTCATTTCAGGTTATGATCCGAGTCGTGAGTCCGGACCCACATTCATATCATGATCTGTGTCGTGAGTCCGGGCTCACATTCAGATCGTGACCCGAGTCCTGTTCAGTCCAGTAGTGTGTGGGCTTATCAAATCAAACAAGTCCATGATGTGAGGTTGAACAATCTCACGATCCCAAGTGAATCCATGACGCCAATTCGGCACGAATTCACGTTCATAAACGAGAATTTCCTGTGCACTCATAATACTCTTTTGGTAGAGATGATGATGTAGAGCAATTTTATTGTTTCGTGGTATGTAGTTTTTGTAGCTGGTGCATTCTAGAAGATTACTAAAAGGCAACACAAGCTAATTAGTCGCCGTGCTTTGTCTTGTTGGATAGTAGCTGTGGTTTGCTGTGTCGTTGTTACTCTAGTTCTTCCTTGCTATTTTTAATTGGTTGCAGAACACGTGCACCGGCCTTAGATCTTTACGTCCCGTGAGAAGCAGCTGCAGGCCTCTAGGCCTCTGAGCCAGGCCTGGCTACAGTCTAGCTATACAGTTAAGAGCTCATGGCATCAGCCTGTTTTTACCGCATTTTTTTTGGCATTTTAGGCGCGTAACTTGAACCGTTGGGCGTAAAAACAATTCAGCTGTCTGATGTGTGAGCTTATAGATATCCTGAGTCACGGTGAACCTAAGTGAGTCACGAGTTGAAATGTGCAAGTGAGCCTGAATGAGCGAGCGCCGATGAGTCGCGAGTCGAAATGAGTGAGTCCAGGAGAGTCGCGAGTTCAAATGAGTGAGCCTTGATGAGTCGCGAGTCTGAGTGAGACGGGAGTCTCTATGAGTAGTTAACCCTGGATGACTGGCGAGTCTGAGTGAGCCCAAGAGAGTTGTGAGCCTAAAGGAGTTTGAGCTCATGAGTTCGAGTTATGGCGTCTGTGAGTGCGAGTTTCAGTGAGCCCGTAGGTCGACCAAAATTTTGTGAGTGAGCACTCGTGATTTTGCCGAGGTATGGAGTTCGATAACGGCCGTGGCGGTCGAATTTCGATGGAGGCGAAATTTGAAATTATAGAGGCTCGTGTACTGCGATATCTCTGTGGACGTTAAAGAACCACAGGGGGTCAAAATTTCAGGAGCCCTTCACTACGGCGCCCGTCAAGACCTGAGTAGCTTTGGGACGTTAAACCCTTATAAACCATAATCTTAATTTCGTCGTCATCAAATGGGGTGTTCATTCTCAACAACTTGAATAGGACAAATTGCCGGGCTAGTTGGTAATGATCCATTCTTGTTGTGACGTCGTCCTCTGTGTTTCTTCTGTCCCTGTGCTCTAAACGCGCTGTCAACAAGAATGATTCTCAACAAGATGGATTAACACGCTTCGAAACCTTTCTCAGGAAAGCATCCCAAAGTTATTCTAGCCTTCTCTCGCCGATGTAGATATAAATTCGCCGATTATCCTTACTGGTAACTGGTGCCATTCGGTGTCGGCGTTGCATCAGGGGTATTCATTACAGAAACCTATTCAATGCACTCAACAAAGCCTCGGAACATGTGCATCAATGTTTAGTTCAGCTAGCAGCGCAGCATAAAACCAATGACGCCGATATTCACTCATTTCCCTGACTAAAAAGTATTCATCAGGATTCAACGAACAGAAAAGGCACTGAACGAATGAACGCAATGGCCGAACTGAGTAGTGCGCATTCCTTTATTACTCAACCCAAAGCATATTCACCACAACTACCACCATCGCCAAGCTCTTTATGTGTTGCGTAATCATTTCTTCAATCCGCGAACCAGTGAAACCATCAGTGTAAGCGCACGTAATTTTTCAGCAACCCTAAATGACTGGAAAGAGAGACCTACGGCATAGTGGTGGAGACCGAATTCAGTTTGAAACGGAAGATCTATAGAACATGAGATTGCTTAGCCGTGGACTTGTTGACAAGACATGAACTAAGAACTGGGCTGGCTGCAACAGGAACTGTGGCACTAAGGCTCCTTTTTGAATGTCGGCGCAGTAGTTGGTATGAACTTATGGACCAATTAAAGTGCGATGGTCCTTAGAAGCTTTTAAAGAGACTTTTAAGGAACTCGCTATATCAGGGCATGTATAACACACGCCGCCAGAATGACTGAAAAGGCGAGAACTAAATCAGTTTGCGATGTTGAATTCTTGACGCGGCGTCGGGTATTAAGTCAACCTCTCACGGAGTTGGCTTATCCATGCCGACCGTTTAAAGAGACTAAACTCTGTCATTGCGCGATTCCTTTCTATGATGCATGCAGCGTTTATAGGGAGTCGCCGGCACCAACAACGCACACAAGCCAAACTATGGTCACCGTCTATCACAAGGCGACTAATCATTTCGTGCTTGGAATCTTGGCCTTGAGGTTTAGAAGGTAATGCTTCCGAAGGATATGTCGCCACTGTCCAATTCAAGCTGCTGAAGCTTTCGTGGGCGGCCGACCTTGCTTGGGGCCATCGCTCTGCTGGAGGATGCCACCGGGTACTTTCAAGCGAGGTCTCAACTTTTTCGACAAATTCTGACAAATAATGTTTAAAATAAATAGGCTGCAAAATGCGCGTTCGCCGCCCGCTTTGTGGCGGATCCATACTACTTGAAAGCGAGTTAAAGTTCATGGCACTGACAATAGAGCTCAATCCGGGGGCGGAAGCCAACGAGTAAACCATGATTTGGAGAGCATGACGCCGTTGGCTAGAAGATAACATTCCGGCGCTTATGCACGCTAATCTGTTTTGCATAGCGGGGATACCGCTAAGGCCACGGCACGAAAAAAAAAGCACTGCCGTCCTTCTTTCTGCGTCATTGTCCAGAAGCTGTGTCTATAGAATGACGACTGATTGATGATGGTGGTAATGTCAAGAGGACGCCACTCGTCCCATGCATAATGATCGATCCTAGTCTATATATGATGTCAAAGACGCCATATGGAGCATCCGCAACATCTTCTCCGCAGTCGCGTAAACTCCCCCTACGGGGTAGTTGCGTTCAGGACGTCCACGACGGCCTGGAACATTGCGTACGGCTCAAATCCGTACGTGTGGCCTCCGATCGTGAGGTTCGCCTTGAGGCTGTCCTCGCCCAGGTCGTCGAATACGACGCACTTGTCACTCGGGTACGCCCTCAGCAGCTCCGTCACCTGCGAGAGTGAATCAGACGTGATTTGGACGTACAGTCTTGGTCAAAAGTCTTAAGGCCAAGGGCTTTTCTCTTCAGCCGCATAACAGAGCCATTACGGCACTATTAGAGACCGAATGACTATTGAATGATAGCAGAAGGTTTCTTCTTGCGGTAGAGAAGCTTTCTGCCTCACTTGCGTTTTGAACGATCCGCTACATGAAGCATTCTAGGAACATCCATTTCGCTGCAGCTGAAAGCAGTGGCTTGACTTTTGACCGAGACTGTACGTTTCCCACGACTCATATACTGAAGAAGCATGGGGACACAAGTTCCGCTTTGAGGAAGCGTCAGCGTCGGTCGACCCCTTCAGTGACCAGCGGTCCTCATCGCATATCACTTTACACACACACAGACAGTTCTTTTGGACGCAGGCTCCACACTCAGAAATCAAATGTGCGCTTTATACGGCTCGCGCGCAATCTGTTGCGGCAGTGGCGTACATAAGATTACGGCGGTTTTACAAGGGCGGTCGCATGCCGGCGCCACTATGCCACGTGAGCAACGCGGAAACGAAACGCCAACGTGCCCTTTGCTACTCGCCTAATTATTACTTCTGTAATTATAACCTCTCTAATTACACGCACATTCATTAGTATGCAGGCCTAAGGTGCCACTTTATGTGAAAGATGACACGACGTGCAAGTAAATCTCGCTTGTACCAAAGCCGTACAAGGGTGCCTGCGAGCCCTACGAGAACGTGTCTTAACTCGCAAACCACGAATCGGAGTTTTCAATCCCGACTTAAATTCTTGAATTTTTTCTTTAAGCGGAAATTATTTACTTTAGAAACTTACATCATTTGAGACACGAGCTGACCTTTAATTCGCATTAGATGTCATATTTTTAATAAAATTCATTCCACAGATTCACGTGTCACGTCGTCAACTTTACTTGTGACGTCTGTTTCGCCACAAGACGGGGTCGCTTTTTCTGCTGAACGGGACGGTGGGCAGTTTTCCCGCTAACTGGGGGGTAGACTGTGATGACTCCGAAAGGTCACGTGACTTAGGTGACCACCCTGCCTCCTAGGTTGTTCTCTGGGGACCACATTCTAGAGCCATGCCCGTGATTTTTGGCTCACAACGCCGACAACGCCGACACCGGATTTTCTGGAGAACGGGGCCTTTAACGCTATCGCTTTGAAATGGCCGTTGATTACGTCACCGAGATGGTTAAGCAGAGTTCGTGTTCGGCCACTTAACCGATAAACCGTGGGGGGTCGCATGACAAGAATCACATGCCCCTATAATGAGACCATTGATTACGTCACTGAGTGTGGTCACTCAGTGATGCTGGACTCATAGCCACATGTAATGACCCAGGTAGCACCGAACATTAGAATAGTGTTATAGAAATGTTATGTAATTGTAGTAATGTAACATGTTCCATTGTAATGTTATTAACGTTAAAAATCTACATATAGCGTTGAGTGTTCATGGAAAACGCTATTTTAACACTGTAAACAAACATTGTTTTAATGCAGTGTTCGAAATGATGCTATAATTTTAGAGTCATAAGTATAGAACAACTTTACAAATTTATTTCAAGCACTAATTTCCAGAACTTTTCCCGCTGTTTTTACAGAAAAGATGTTTTTCAACTAGCTGTAGTTTGCAACCACATCTCTTAGATAGTACTCGCCATAGACTGCATGCAGAGCCCCATTATTTCGTCAGACAACTTTGGTTAATACCCATTCGCAACTATCACTCATGGTACATCCCTTAGCGATGGGTATATAAGCTTGACTCCATGATATCCGTTCGGAGCTGAGTGAATACGAGTTGCACGTTGTGCTGTATATACTGGAACTGAAGTGTCGACCTCATTGCTGGTTCTTGCAAAGCGTTGTAAGTGCTGCATGCTTGTGCAGGGCTGCGTCACCATTTTCGAGAATGTTTCATTTATGTAACATTTATGTTGTTAACATTTTTCCTTAAAGTGTGGGGAAGGCTATTCTAACGTTTATATGTAACATTACAATAACTTTAGAAAAAAAGGACATTAAGGACATTGATATCACATTTGACCACAACAAAAATTTAACATTATCGTAAAGTTTCGGTGCTACCCGGAGAGTTTAATTGGTCACACCGGCATTTATCTAATAATGGGTCAGACGGCAATAATCATATTTCCAATCCTTTAATGATCCCAATAAATTATTATTAGTTCGCTTGCACTTACATTGGCCATTCCCCGCATTTAGCCGTTGTCTGTCTGTCTGTCTGTCTGTCTGTCTGTCTGTCTGTCTGTCTGTCTGTCTGTCTGTCTGTCTGTCTGTCTGTCTGTCTGTCTGTCTGTCTGTCTGTCTGTCTGTCTGTCTGTCTGTCTGTCTGTCTGTCTGTCTGTCTGTCTGTCTGTCTGTCTGTCTGTCTGTCTGTCTGTCTGTCTGTCTGTCTGTCTGTCTGTCTGTCTGTCTGTCTGTCTGTCTGTCTGTCTGTCTGTCTGTCTGTCTGTCTGTCTGTCTGTCTGTCTGTCTGTCTGTCTGTCTGTCTGTCTGTCTGTCTGTCTGTCTGTCTGTCTGTCTGTCAAAGCAGGTTTTGTGGAAGGCTGCTCACCTTCCCACAGGGAGGTGTATATACATGCACCTAGCAGCCTGCCCACTGTGTCAGGCGGCAGCGAAATTAATCGTGAGAGGCTGCTCGGGAAGATCAATCTGGGTCGCAACCCAACTCAAGCAACCCAGGTCCCACCGATCGCAGCACCTGCCATAGAAGAGCCGTGGCGCATCGCTTGACCGCTGCACCACTGCGCTTAGAGTGGTAGCAAGACTCCCAGGTATATATATGAATGTCGAGAATGACCAATTCCGCATATATGGACATTAATTCATTATCGCTATCCGAACAACTGCCATCCGTGAACCTTGGATGTGAAAACCGGAACCGAAGTGAAAACCGAACTTCTAGCGGTGCTAATTCGCATTTGGCCTAACTACGCAAATAGACCATGACTTTTTATTACCATCGGTCCAATTACCATGACCGATGAAGACGTCACTGATGATCGTCACGAAATGATGACGGGGTCATGGTGATAATGGTCACATACTTCATAATATAAATTATTAGGTCACTAACAAACTTGACAGATGGCACATTAATTCGACCGATAATGACGTCACTGAGGGTCATTACTCGACGTTGACAGGGTTCGTGGTCACATGCCCATACAGCGAAATTTCTGTGACGTCACCGACATCGCATGAGTAACGTATTTTTCAGCGACAGCTGTTAACTCCTTGCGCATCCGACATCGGCGTCGAAGCCTGTGGTCACGTGACTCTATGCCAGGAAGTCAGCGCGAGCATGCAGTTGCCCAAACGCGCTCCCCGCTCGCTGATCACGTGACTACTCGGTGTTTCCAGTATGTTGAACGATGAGCGCCAAAGCCGGCCGCGTCGATCAAAGAAGAGGGCAGGACAGGCGAAAAGATGTCCGTAAGGCGGAACCAAAACCAGGTTGACGCAACACTTGCAAGAGTTGTGCGGATCAAACGCATTAATGAGAAATCACAATCGTAGAGCCACTTCTTTCAGAGGGGTGAACCGTTGACAAAACGACAGCCGGATAATTTATTTAGTCATGACAGTGCCTTTCTTTTTTCATCAGCTCAACATGTCACAAGAGAGCGCTTTCTAGCACTCTCTCAGTAGAGGAAAATAAGCTCGCACGGCTAATTTCATAGGGTGCAATAAAAGACTGCGCACATTTTTTTTTCCTGGAATAGGTGTGCTAGGGACGACAAAGTTACGTCATAAGGCAGTGATGTTACCATATCACATGTTGCAATGAACGCTGGCCTTACAAAATGCTCAATAAGACCATGGCCATAATTTTGTATGTTGTCCGCATGGCTCGTATGGAAACCGTGTGGAACACATTGAGTGTATTCGGGCTATTATCGACAACCCTTCACAACATTTTCATAATTTCACAGACCCGGCTCATACGGAGCGTTTCAGTAAGGGCCGAGGGGAGCTGCATATAAATCGTAAGCATGCGCAAATACGCCGCAGCCAACCGCAGCCCCTGACCATATCGAGAAGGGGACACTACATATGGCCTCAGTTACGCTCATATTGATGCCCTTCGCCATTGGCTGATGCGAAGCGACGCCCTGCATTCGAACTTTATTAATGACTCAATCCCAACAACATATACAATAGTATACAACTCGTCTGCAGTGAAGCTCCGCCCACATCCAGGACCGCCGAACATAACACCTCCGTTACAAAAAGTAGACCATTGTTAAAGCTTTTCTTGTTGCCGAAACAAGAAGCTAATCACGAGATGATATTATGCGCTCAAGAAATTTGATGCCTCTAGCTATTTGATAGAGTCAAACAGTAAAAGCTTGTTTTTGTTCGCTCATGAGATTGGCAAGGGGAGTAATACAAAACTCCGCCGACTGTGGTCCGTTGTTACCAACTCTGTTTTGTTTTTTGAAGTTGTATGCTAATATAGGCGAGTAGAGCCGCTTCAGTCAAGGCGAATGGCGGGAAATTCAAAATTGGAATCGAATCGTCCTATACAAGGTGTTTCTCCAAGGAGTTTACACAGTTTTAAAAATAGGCTTTTCGAGTTCGTATAGCTTTTTTTTAAGGCAAAGCACTGGCAGCGGTGTATTACATCAGAATACAGCTAAGAAGTGCTAACATTCAGGCTGGTTAACTAATATTGAATAGTTAACTTTATATATTACTTTTAGGCTCCTTAACTATTGGGAGGCGTGTAGCGCACCGTAAGTAATGTCCATACAAGTTTTTAGAATACCGAAAACGTGGTCACCCTCGGCGCTGTGGCCCAACAAATTCTTGCTAATTCGACGGGTTACGTGCACTGCAGAGATAGCTTTGTGTGCAAGCTTCTCGAAAGCGCATGCATTTTGGCGCGATGTAGCTGAAATTGTTTTAGGTCACAGCGCCGAGGGTAAATGCGTCTTCGAAAATGTGAAAACTGCTATGGATATTACTTAAGGTGGGCTACACGCCTCTCAGTAATTAAGAACCCTACTGTAATAGTTAGGAAGTTAACTATTCAATATTAGTTTACCAGCCTGCTAGTTCTTATTCCAAAAAAGTGCGCTTCTCAAAAAGCTTATTCTAAAACTTCTGTAAAGACTTAGGTGAAACACTGTATATGCTAGCCGATATCTATAGCCTCGATATGCTCGCGTAATATTGGCTAAGAACGTCACCCACCTTGTATTTCAGCGTCACGGCATCGTCGTAGGCGAAGAACTTCAGCAGCTGACCGGAGGGGCCGGGATAACGCCAGTAGTGGGTGTGCGTGATGTTGTCGTAGTAGTACACCATGTTGTGGTCCTCCACGGGGTACCTGACCGTGGCGTTGTGGAAGGTGAACTGGGCACGCGCACGATCTCGTCATAAGACTAGCTCAACAACAACACAAGAAAACTAGTGGAGGTTTAACGCTTGTTAAGCCTAGTGATACGACCGAACGCTCTGTTAAGCATGGTTACGCATTGGTAGTCGCCGAAGTCGGTCCGGAGCGCGCGCCTCATTCATTGAGCGACCGAGCGGCAGCGAGGCAGCTGTTATACTAGTTATACCTCCGCTAGTCACGTGGTGCAGCAGCGGCGCCTCCCTACAGCATCACGTGGTATGGCGTCACTTGCCATACCTCCGCTCCGCCGGCTCAAGGTCAGACGCGTACCAAACTTGACCTTGAGAGGAGTTGTGCGAAAAGTACAGCTTTCGCTCTAAAACCTGCGTTCATTCTTATTCGCAGGGAACAAGCATGGGCACGCGGTAAAATATATTGTGCTGATAAGAACACTCGACAAGCGCTTCATCAGGTTGGAGCTTGTAGCGCATCCCAGATATGGCGCCGCCTCTTAATCAGTTTAGATCGCGCGAATACTGCCGGCCGAGTTCTCCATTCTTCGTCGCCTATTGGTCATATGGGCATCTAGTTTGGCGGAAATAACGAGTTTTAGAATAAGGTGGCCATATCGGTTAGGGGATAATGGGAATAGCGGAGCGCCATTGTGCGTGTTCAGACCGCTAAGCTAAGGTGCGTTAGAGTTCTGCCAGTGTGTTACCAAGCTCGGTGTTTTGAAAAGTATTACTTCTACAACAGTAACAAGCTCATGTAAAAAGCACCCCCAATTCGAATATGACGATAACTAAACGCTTCTTGTGAAGCAGTGACGGCTAGCTGCACTACAGTCGCGGAAAATGTCACGAATCGTTCGCGTGAATACAACTGAATACGCAGCGCCTGTAAGGGTTCACTCGCGAAAACTTTTCTGAGCCTAGAGGATGCGCCACTTGTGTTCCTGACGCCGCGAGTAGCGCCTGCTTATTGGACGGTACTTCTGGCGCCTGCTCAGAGTTCTGGTGGCGATGAAATGATTGCTCGAAAATAACCAAGTGATCCCCTGCTTCACCTCCTCTTCCTGGGTGCCGGCGTTGCGAGATCGTGGAGCCATGCATGCGCACGACACCGCAGACACGGCACAGCGTATCGCCTTACTCGAAGGAAGCGAAACGAGACCCTTAGTAATAATAATTATTGGTTTTTGGGGAAAGGAAATGGCGCAGTATCTGTCTCATATATCGTTGGACACCTGAACCGCGCCGTAAGGGAAGGGATAAAGGAGGGAGTGAAAGAAGAAAGGAAGAGAGAGGAGCCGTAGTGGAGGGCTCCGGAATAATTTCGACCACCTGGGGATCTTTAACGTGCACTGACATCGCACAGCACACGGGCGCCTTAGCGTTTTTCCTCCATAAAAACGCAGCCGCCGCGGTCGGGTTCGAACCCGGGAACTCCGGGTCAGTAGTTCCCGGGTTCGAACCCGACCGCGGTGGCTGCGTTTTTGTGGATTAAGCCCCTGCCTGTGCCACTACGTATAACAGGCTTTGGAAAGAAAGACAAAAAGTATGGTGGAGCTGCCATAAAAAAAAAACGTAAACCAATAAGCTCCTGCCTGTGCCAAGGAGAACTACATACGCGTTGGCAGGAAGTAGCGCAGTAGTTAGCACGCTCGGCCGCGGAACGGAAGGATGCTGGTTCGAATCCCGCCGTGCACATGGAGTTAATTTAGTCATCGATGTGACATGAGTTGAGACCGGACATGACCTGAGACCGGACAAAGTGATGGCCGCAAGTGTGATCAGTTGAGGGCCTTCCCCTTAAAGGCATTTTCTTTGTCTGGGTATAAGTCTGCCACCCCGATCCTTGTTAATTCAGTGTTGTCTCACAGTGAGAAGGGGTACAGCGCTAAGCATCATCCCGATGTGCAGGGACTCCTCACTGACCCGCCTGCGGCTGTAGCGCTGCACGTCCTCCTTGTTGCGCACCGGGCGGACGAAGTCGATGCCGTCGACGCTCGTGTACGCGTAGTTGATGGCGGTGGTGACGGAGAAGCAGAGCCGGGACCGACCGAGCACCTGCTTCCAGTGCGGGAACTCCGCCAGGATGTCCAGCTGCGTCGCGAAGCGGTGCCGTTGCGTAACCGGCCTCGACCGCTGGAGCGACCACACGTTCCAGGGGAATTTAGTGCAGAATCGCGCTTTGCCTGGCTAGTCGGGTTTATATCGTTGTACCTCTTGCACCGCTCCAAGACGTGGACAGAAAGAAAAAAAAAAGCAACGAAGACAACGCTGGCATGGGACTGGTCTCTCCCTTTGGGGCAGGCTTTAGATTGGACAGCCTAAAAGAATATGGATTAAATTCGGAGGACACTTAAGCTGTGCCTTATGAGTATGACGCGATGGCGATTGAGCGGTCTTCCCTTATAAAAATGGTCTATAGACAGTCTATATATACTTCTTATAGACTCTGTTGCCTTCCTATAGATATTTCCTTTTGTCTATTCATAGTCTATCCACTGTCTGTAGACAGATGTCTAATAAAAGTGTAGGACCATAAATCTATTGATTGTCTATAGACTGTGGCGGAAAATCTTCAAGCGCCGACCAATCCTTAAAAAGATGACGTTTCGGCCCCGGCTTACGGGGGCCTTGTTCACAATAGATTATATTGTGAACAAGGCGCCCGTAAGCCGGGGCCGAAACGTCATCTTTTTAACGATTGGTCGGCGCTTGAAGATTTTCCGCCATGAACATACCCGACCAGACGGGTTTCCGTCGAACCCTGGATTTCATCTATAGACTGTATATAGGATCTGTATTGCTCATAGACTCTTCTCTAGGGTTTGCCTACAGACAGTCTGTAGACAGTAGTCTATGGACAGCCTATAGACTGTCTAAAATTTTTTGTAAGAGTGGAATCCTCTGCGTATCGCTTCGCAGACACGACAAACAACGCGCCTCGGTGGCCTGGGGGTAGCGTGTCTGCCTCGGTATCCAAGCCAAGGAGCACGGGTTCGACTCCAATAGCACCTAAATTTTCTTTCCAGTGCAACTAAACTACATTCAAACATGTCATAATGACGTTTGAATCTTATTTACAACCTTATATTCGTAATCTGCGACGTGTTTTAATTACTCTTCAAACCTGCCGCTCCACGTGTGACATCACTATCTTTACGACCAATCCTCATTTTATCGCACGGACAGCACTGGCGCCGCCGCATTCCATGACATGCCTAACATAAGTGTTCCGTAACATGCCGTGACATTCGATTAGTGTTTCCCTTCCTGCTCTGCACAGGTACGTTCACCTGATTTCGCGAATCGGTCGCAGTCGCTGTGATGTGGCCAGTTTTTCCGTGTCCGTCAGCAGATCACACTGCGGCTCGTTATTGTACCATTAGATAGTCGCTTCAAAAACTGGGTAGCGATGTAGATGCTACCGTTTCGCCGCTGGAGCCGAAATTGTGCGTGTCGAAGAAATTCAGTAAGGAGTTATTTACCCGAGGCAGATGAATCTAAATTGGAGATGCACGGTTACAAATGGCTTGGGCATCATTACAAAGAAAGAACAGGGCGAAAAATTTTTCGCTACTCGTTTAAAGGAGTCTAGCTTTCTCACCATGCCTCGAGTGTTCGGACCGGGTGGCCTGATCGGGTTGGGCGGAGATGCGGCCAGGTAGGTGGCGGTATTGCTCACCCGGTACATGAGAATGTTCGGCTCGTCCGTGCTGTTGCTTGTGCTGATTCCGACTATGTCGGCTTCCCTGCATGGTTTTACGCCGTTTTTACCGCGTTTTTATCGCGTTTTCACGATGAGCACCTGGCTCATCGTACATGACATGACATTCCACTGACGATACTGACGATTCCACTGACGGCCGTTAAGACGGCCAAGTTGGTTGGAATCAGTGTTGGCGGTTACGCGTAACAGGTGACGGCGTTACCGGTAACGCGTTATTTTTTTCGGTAAATTAGTAACGTACTCGTTACTATTTCGAAATTGTAGCGGGTAACTTACTTAAGTGCACATTTTTCGGTAACTTGAGGTGTCACGTTACCAGTTACTTTTTATTATAATTGTTCGCCCACCGCTCCTTTTTAAGAAAAAAAAAAGACGCAGAGCACCTAAAGTGATGTTGCAAATAGACAAAATGTACAGGTGCTCCCGACGACCTTTGCTGCGGCTCGCATGCATGCCAGAAAACACCTGCCAATGACGACGCACCCAACTAAAAGAAAAAGAATACCCATAAAGCACGAAACTCGTGCACGAACACGCATTCACACACTTGCCTTCACCGACCTCCCCTTCCCAAACCACTGACGCACACAACACAAGCATGCCGAGCATTTCGGAAAATCACATTTTTTAGAATTACTGCCAACTTTTTTTAGTTCAGCGATGTTTTCTTTGTAAATATAGAATTGATGATGAAATGTCATTTTGGTGCTTATATTGTCACATTCGGAAAATGGACTCACCATGTGCCACAGAGTTATAAGCAAGATACAACTTAAAAAAAAAACAGCAGTTCGTAAAACTGGTAGGCGGATGCTCTACCACAAGGACATGTGGTAGAGCATCCACCTCGCAATCGGGAGGTGCTGGGTTCGATCCCCAATGCCGCCGGCTACCCACCGGTTTTATAACGGGTACAAGATTTCCCCTGGCCAGGTACTCGGCTCTTCTGGGGTGAAATGCTTGGGAAAAGGGTTTTGCACCAAACCATTGCATTGACGGGTCAGTGATTCGTTCCGCCGTCAAGCAACCCTAAATCCGCCTCGTGTGGTAGAACCCCACTTGTACCAGGTGGTACCAGGCTACCACCTAATTACCACCCCAGCTACTTCTTCCGTTTAGGCACTGTGCAAGCATAACTTGAGTCACATTCTCTTCCTAAGCGCTGCTGCTCATTCCGCTTAGGTCGGTGCGCTTAGGGGCGGTGCAGATTAATTAGCGCCCCAGATTCTCGCCTGGTTGGCACCGGCTAGACGTTCAAAATTAAGCCACCTGGTGCGCAGGTGAGCAGTGGGGCAGTGACACAAGGCAGGTGTTATGGCAGGTGTTGCCACTGGTAAGACATGGGTTGCTCGGGTTGGGTTGCGACCCGGGTTGCTCTTCCCGAGCAGCCTCTCATGATTAAATGGGCTGCCGCCTGACACGGTGGACAGGTTGTCTACCACCCGGTGGGCAGGTAAACAGCTGCTACAAAACTGGCTTCGGACAAACAGAGAAACACACAACGCCCAAATTCAGGGAATAGCATAACTAAAAGTGCTAGCGCACTAAAACAGGTGACACATATGATTGGATGCGTCATGACTATTTCAATTTCACAGATTCTGTTAATTTTATATATGGTGCCATGGGACCACTTGAACGAAGCCTCAAGTTCCTATTCTGATAGCTCATCAAGTTGCAACACTTGAGCAGCAAGCACTAAACCTGTCTTCTTTAGGGAATTCACGCACTTGAGAATGTCGGAGACCATCTTCTCTGGAATGTAGGCGTCATAACATAACTAAAAGTGCTAGCGCACTAAAACAGGTGACACATATGATTGGATGCGTCATGACTATTTCAATTTCACAGATTCTGTTAATTTTATATATGGTGCCATGGGACCACTTGAACGAAGCCTCAAGTTCCTATTCTGATAGCTCATCAAGTTGCAACACTTGAGCAGCAAGCACTAAACCTGTCTTCTTTAGGGAATTCACGCACTTGAGAATGTCGGAGACCATCTTCTCTGGAATGTAGGCGTCACCCCCGGGCCAGATTGCTGCCGTGTGGATGAAGGTCCAGTGAGGCTCCAGGATGGGAGCGCCGTGTGCCGTGCCGCGGAATATCTATACCATCGAAGAAAGCACGAGAGAGCGGGGGTCACGTGAACCTTGAATCAGTGTGAATCGCTCATGAAAATGGCCTATAGACTGTCTATATACAACCTATACATTCTTTTGCCTTCCAATAGATATTTCCTTTTGGAAATGCGTAGACCATAGACTGTCTACCGAAAAAGATCAACTAAAAAAGTATGACCATAAATCTATAGATTGTCTATAGACTGTCTATAGGATTTGTCGACAGGAAATCTATAGACTTTATAGACAAAAGTGCACGGACAGTTTGTAGACTGTGTAAAGAAATTTTTGTAAGGGCTATAGCAGGCCCGCCTGTGAGCACTAGGAGCGTAGTGGACTCACACATGGTCCCGCCCAGGGGAGTGAGCCGCTGGGCCCCTTAGCAAAGATTGGCACCAAGCCTAGCCGGGCGGACAAAGCAGGCAAGGGCACAACGCGGGGGGGGGGGGGGGGGAATTGAGGGAGGTTACTTTGCGCTATAAGCTGTTCTATACTCCACAGACTAAGCTCAGCATGACTGAGCATGCTCTCTGCAGTTTTGAGCTCTACTGCCCATCCAACGACGGACGCTTGCATTCAATGTCGCTTGCGATTAGTACGAAGGCTTCCGCGCCAATATACATAATGCCATTCATTTTTAGGGGTTCCTGTCCTCAGAGCCAAAGTCGTAGAGCAAACGTTGTGCATGGCGAAGTGTCGAAGGGCGGAAAATTTTAGTGGCGTGGAATCTGCTTACGTCATGCTCGATAAACTTGCACCGGAGTTACCCCGAAACAGTGCGGTGCCCAGGGGCCCGATTCCTATACGCAATGGTGCAATTTACCGAAGACAGAATTGTGCACCGGTGTGCATCAGCACGAACCAGTGTGCACCAGTGCTGTTATTGGAAGATATATAGTATTAAGTATTTTCATAATATATGCAGAGAAAGGTGCTCAGGACTAAAACCCCCGAGCTGCCCGACGTGACCGCCAAACCAGGTTGCTGCACATACCGCCGTGGACGTTGCTCGCCGCAGCATTTCTTGGGAACACCTGCTCCGATCTCATAACCTTCCCCCTTGAGACAAGGTACTGTGCATGAACAGTTGGGATAAACATGAATACTCACGGTACTAAACGGCTCGGCGCGACCGCGAACTCGGGTGTCCTGTATGATGGTATTGATGATGGCAAAGCCGTTAAAATCGGACATGTTCAATCTCTGGCTGAAGTTGCCACGGAGAGTCCGGTGCAGCGCCTCTCTCAAGGTATTCGGATCCCACAGCCCCGACCTGCGAAGTATAAAGCGACTGTACTGCTTGCGATTTTGCCGACCTAGTGGGGCCACCTCATTGGTCCAATATGGTGACGTTACCGATGACTCCTCCCGGAGTCAGCCCAGGAAGACTCGTGCTCGTTTTAATATTTAACTATAAAACCGGGCTTGTTTGTCGATGACAGCAACTTCTTGTGCGCAAAAACAGTTTTTTTTCTCAAGAATGTAAGGAATAAACTAGTAATAAGGAAGGATTTGCTGTTTGGGGTTTCAAACCAGCCAGCGTGAAAGCGGAGCGCTAGGCGGTCGACACTTGCTCTTTAGAGAATTTAAAATCGATGTCATCGACACTCGGGGCTCGTGTAAGTTATAAATACTTTTTTTTCACAAGGCCGCTCTGCGCATGCGTGCCACTTCTCCTCCAGCTGCACTGGTTGAAAACAAAATCGCCAGCTCCTACTAGGGGGCTCCGGATTAATTTAGACCACCTGAGATGCTTTAACGTGTGCTGAAATCACACAGCACATGGGCGTTTTAATGCGTTAGAAGCCTCATCGGAGAGAGAAAAAATGTGCCGTTTGAAAAATGGCTGAAAGAGTTGTGACGTGATCATTTGCAGACACCAGTGGGAAGAAAGCAGGTGCTTGACGTCATCAGTAGCATCAACCTATTGGAAACCAGACAGGAAGTGGCGTCGCCAGACCAGGTACTCTGCACGAAGCCTCCACCGGCCAGCAGTGGCAAGTGGCAGGTGTTGTAAGGGAAGAGGAGCCTGGATCTCATAAGCCCCAAAAGTCACTTCCGGTAAAGACATCGACAGACGTTATGCCAACGCATAATGAAATGAGGTGTCCCAGCGTTTTATTTTTTTCCCGTCCATCGAAATACGGCGGCAGCGGATGGGATCGAGTCCGCGGCCTTGGAATCCGCAGCCGAACGTCAAAGTTGTTCAGCCACCACGGCGGGTCATCGAGTTTTATTCAGCGGTTGGATGCCAAAATTAGAAACGCATATTTTATTTATTTAGCAATGGTACAGGTACGCAAGATCAAACGATTCTCAATTTGTCATGCTCCTATGCAGAAAACAAGCCGTGGTGGCTCAGTGGTTATGGCGATCGGCTGCTCACCCGAAAGAGGCAGTTTCGATCCCGGTCGCGGCGGTCGCATTTCGATGGAGGAGAAATTCTATAGGCACGTGTATTGTGCGATTTGAGTGCGCGTTAAAGAACCCCAGGTGGTCGAAATTGTCCGGAGCCCTCCGCTACGCCATCCCTCATAGACTGAGTCGCTTTGGGACGATAAACCCGATAAAACCGAATCACTCACTCACGTCCCTGGCTCACATAATCATTAAAATATATTACCTAGTCGCACACTCACTAACTCCCATGCTCACATCCTCTCTCACATTCACATACACAATTGCCTCCTCCTCACAACCTTACAACGAGGAATAAACTACGGGGAAAGTGCGCAGCAATGACCTTTCATGTAGCCTGCAGCATGCGAGCCTACGTGGGTCTCCGAGCTATATACTCTGGCATTATCGCACCGCTCGACTGCGCGCAGTTTTAGAGCGAAAGCTCTACTCATCGCACAATTCCCAAGGTCAATGGTGCGCGTTTGACCTTGATCCGGCGGAGCGGAGGTGTGGCAAGTGATGTCATGTCACGTGATTCGCTATAGAGAGGAGCCCTAGCTGCGCTCGCTCGGAGCCTCCCCGCTGCTGAACCACGTGACTAGCGTGGTTATAACAGCTGCTTCTCTGGCCCTCGGTCGCTCAGTCTAGGCATGGATGAGGCGCGCGCCGGACAGATTCCGGCGCCAAACCACGCGTAAGCATGCTTAACAGAGCTTTCGCTCCTATCCCTAGGTTTAACAAGCGCTAAGCCGCTGCTAGTTTTTCATTTCTTCGTGCTCTTGCTCCGTGCTGCTGCGCGGCATTCATCGCTCAGGCAGATTCGTTGGCGACTCACATGAGTCTAACGTAGGCGGCACCCCACATTCCCAGAAAATAGCTGCTGTTCGGGTGGTTGTGCTTTACTCTCTTGATTCGCGAGTCCAGGGTGTTGTAGCTGCTGTACGGCCTCCATTCGGCGTCGCTCTGGTCGTAGTACAGATGCACGGGGCCATCTGCAATGGTTCAACGCAGCACAGCATCAGTCGATTTAATTGTGCGCCGGCGAGCAAGCCTAAAATTTAGTTTACCGCATTTGTATCCGTTTCCGTTTGGGAAAAACTGGCAGAAATCTAAAGAATAGGAAACAACGGGATGTGAAAATGTTAAAAAGAAATTAGCTGTGGTTTACAGTTTGGTTAACCCTGGTGAGAAGCGACAGCTTCCTTTGCACGGCTAAGTTCACAAACGCCACACGCAGTGGCGAATGGATTGTTTGTAAAGCGTCGATGAAATGCCCGATGGGGCAGTTGCCACCTGCCACAGTGGGCAGATTGTGATGACGTCAGTAGGTCAGATGACCTGCTACGTGACACCACGTTGACACCTGTGACGCGACGGCACTGACGCTGCCCTCTTGAAAACCTAGCGTAGTGAAGCTTTCGCTTCAAAAACCGTAGTTGCCAATTAAGGCACGCGGGAGCCACATATGAGCCGGCCGGAGAACAACTAATGGCATCCTGAAGCCTTCTGGCACCGTATCCAAGTAAAGGGGTTCTCTGCTTTTACACTAACAGCGACAAGTGTCCACCCAGAATGAAGACGCCGTTACGTCTTTTTGACACGAGAGCGTTAAGGAGCTCATGAGGCGGAAAAAAAGCCGGCAGTCGTCGCCACAGTCTAAGGCTGTCGCGTCGTTCGTGAACGAAAAATCAGAGCAGCACCGGTGTCTGATGCCCTGTGCAGCTGCTCCATCAACGCGCGGAACCGGCACTCCCCCCCCCCCCCCCCCCCCCCCTTCTTTCCTCGCGCGCGGCTGCCAATATGGCTATGGACCAGTGGCGATGGCACGATAACGCTATCGCGTTCTACTATCAGACGATGTTATGCGTCCTCCAAGTTTCTTTATTCACAACCTCCTCTCCCACCATAGTATTCAAGTCTCGTGAAGCCTTGAGTAGTCCATCTGTATACCGGGAGTGGCGTCACAGAAAGCGAAGCGCCAAATATTTAAGAGCGTCTGATCTTGACGCATCGGCCCTGTAGGAAGTTTCGTAAAAAACAGTGTCCAAAACTTTGACGATGCTAAAGGTGCGCCTTTAAGGGTAGAACGCGATAGCATTATCAGGCCGCCGCTGCTTAACGGCAGCCGCTATTGGCAGCCGCGCTTGGAAAAAGTGGCTGGGGGTGGGGGTGGGGGGGGACGCAGGTTCCGCGCGTTGACGGAGCAGCTGCACAAGGCCTCCGCCGCTGGTGGTCCTCTGATTTTTCGGTCACGAACGACGCGCTTTTCCGCCTCTTAAGCTCCTAATTCTATGGCGTTAAAATGGCTGGAGACGCTAACGCCGCGCACTCACCCGTCCGTTTCTTTCCCTCAAACACCAGCGCCATTGATGGGTTCGGGTCGGTGCTGTACACGAAAAAGCGGATGTAGACGTAGTGAGTGCACGAGTACGTCTTGTTCCACAGGCTGGTAGGGAGAGCCTCGAAGACGCAGATGAGTGTGTAGTTTCCTGGGGACGCAGAAAAAGTCCGGACATCATGTCAGGGGGCGCTCACAGGTGAGTATACGGTGGCTACTTACTCGAGCGTGGACCGGCAGCTGAAAGAAAAGGTACAAAAAAGGCGTATTACAACGAATTTCACAACTAAAGGTGATAGAATAAAGCACTTGTATTGCAGGTAAAGGCGCAAGCGAGGTGTAACGTGGGCGCGAGGCGAACCACAAGGCTGCGATGGCGAAAGAATTAGAGCAGCAGTGACTAACTCCGCAGGAACTAATTTCATTGAAATTAGCCCTAATTTCATAGGAATTCAGGCAGCAGTGACTAATTACATACCCATTGCAGCCTTGCGGGTAACTGGCCGAAGAGTCTGTAGGCTCTTTCGATACGGTGTTATACTTTTTCTTTATGTCCTGTCCCTACCGTGGGCGATGGTTCAGTGGCCAAGGAGTCAGGCTATTGACGTCGACGTCGCTACTTAGATCCCGGCTGTTATGGAGGCGAATCGCAAAAAACACCGTTGCGTACGGTGATTCTGATGCAACTCCAGCTTTCTTGGACAAAAATTTTGAATATTAGAATATTGTAATGTGCGGTTAGGGAAATCTTGAAGGTAATGGTTCGTTCTTCGAATGCGTATCAATATCCTTGTTTTGAAGTTCTTCGATCGCTCGCATTGAGTAGTTGACTTCCATAGAAAATCAATGTTAGTAGGATAAACGTTAATAACAAAAAAATTCAAGCCTGCCCAGGGCAGATCTGCTGATATATTTATTTTTGCAGTGAAATCTTACAATATACTAACACTTTATGTTCTTAAACCATTTCCCGTTGAAAAATGCTTTTGTCCAGAATTGCTCGATAAGAACGCCTAACTGGGATTCTGAAGTAGCCGTGTTAGTCATGAATCAGTGCACATCTGTCCACTGAGCGGTCATCCACGCATACCAGTGTAGCTTCAACCTAGTCTAAGCAAACATATACGGTCCTTTTCTTGTCCTTTGCTGAAGGTTATGGCTTGAATATCTGCCGCCCTTTACATAGGGCGCCTCAGTTTCCTGCCTCCTTGGGTTTCATTTCAGCTAACGAGTTGCGTTAGCACAGAATCGTGTTGCTTGTGGACACCACAGACGACACGCCCCATCTCACTTTTTAACGGGCGCGTTTTCGGGCCTTTCCGTTGCTCCAAGGACCGAGGCCCTGGCGATGCCCAGTTAGCAATCTATTTGAAGCTCATCAGATTCGAAATTCCAGCAGCCTCAGTAGCTAAGTAGTTATGGTGCTCGGCTGGTGACCCGAAAGCCACGGGTTCGATCCCGGCCGCAGTGGTCGCATTTCAGTGCGGGCGAAATGCTACAGACCCGCGTACTGTGCGGTGCCAGCGCACGTTAAAGAACCATAGGTGGCCGAAATTACCCGGAGCCCTTCACTACGAAGTCTATCGTAGGCTGAGCCACTTTGGAACGTTAGATCCCATAAGCCAACCAACCAAATTTGATATTCAGTACAGAATTTCGCCACGAAGGGTACCTAGGAATCGGAAATACTTAACGAATCATTGCTCGATACATTTTTGTCAATTTCTCAGTGGAAGCTGCCGCCTGTGACGTCAGAACGGACAGCTTGTGACGTCAGAGTGGACAGAACAGGTTTATGGTTCATGGGGGTTTAACGTCCCCAAGCGACTCATGCTATGAGGGACGCCGTAGTGAAGGGCTCCGGAAATTTAGACCACCTGGTGTTCTTTAACGTGCACCGACATCGCACACCACACGAGGCTATAAAATTTCACCTCCACCAAAATTGGACCCTCCCCCCCCCCCCCACCCCCGGGCTGGGATCGAACCCGCGTCTACGGAAAGACGCGGGTTCACTGTTTTGTCCACTCTTCCGCAAAGCCGTGTCTGATCAATATTAATGTGGGACTGGAACGAATTGGGAAAGAATTAGGAAAAAGAAATCATCGGCTCACTTGTGGTCGTTGTAGAGGTCGTGGTTGTGGTCGTCGTTGGCATCGGAGCGTTGGTAGCTGGCATTCTAGAACTCATGGTGGGGGCTGGCGCTGCGGTCGTCACCAACGTCACAGGAACGGTCGAAGGCATGGGACTCGCCGACGTAGTCATCGCAGACGTCGTAGGTTTTACCGTGGGCGCCGGGGGGATTGCGGTGGGCGGGGCCGTCGCTGCTTCGGTACTGGTGGTGTTCGCGTCCGCTTCGAGCAGGAGGGAGAGAGATGGTGCCCATCAGGCTTCTGTGGCAAGTGCAGTCTAGGTTAGACGCAAGACGAACAGCGAGATAGACCCCTCAAGGACGCTTGTTGCAGCTGAACTGGTTACGACGAGATCGTGAACATCTCGATTTACATCGAGACGATCAATCAGATACCGATCTCCTGTACGGGCTAAAACAAAAGCTACAGGGACACTTAAGTTTAGCGCGGAATGCAATAGGATTATATTTTTCATTTTTTTCGCAGCTTTCTTTGCAACTTATGTGTGTTTGCGTTACTTAGTTTGCAATTTTCGATCTGTCAACCGACATTTTCTGACTGATAGCTTCAGTAGCATGTATCCGCTATGCTGTGACAGTGGCGATTTTTGCATATTAAATTTTTTCTTCTGATTTCTGGTTTCGATTCTCTATCTAGGTTGCTGTCTAAAAACTAGGTTGCTCACAACCCGGCGGGCAGGTTGCAATGACGTCATACGATCACGTGACCTCTCTCACCCATCATTAATTTAATTGCATAGTGGACAAGCTTCTCGCAACAAGGTGGTCCGGTTGCACCCTGCAATGGTGGGTAGGTTGCGATGACGTCAGGAGGTCACGTTACCCTTCTCGACCAATCAGCGAATTTTGTTTCGGATATGGGCAGGATTAATAAGCAAGGCATTAATAAGCAAGGCAACGGGTGGTTCGTGCCGAGGAACATGTGTTCTGATGCTGAAATGCATCCTGGGGGACGGAGTCAAGCTGCGCCATGTTTGCATGCGTTTTTTGTCTCCGCCGTGGAGGAGTAATGTGAATAAGCATCCAGTTTCATGTTCTCCACGACAATCCAAGAGCAAACACACTCGGATGACAACACGTACCATCTTTATCTTTAAGATCATTAACTGTACATGCGGCGATGCTATGGTGTACATACATTGCATGCATGACCACACAGCAGAGCAGGACCACAGAACAGGTTATCTGTGTTATGCAATTGAGCTTGCAAGAATAAGATAAGGTAGCAGTGGAAAAGAAGATAGCGTATATGGAACGCAGGAGCGTCTATGGGCAATTGATGGGAATGTCTTTCCCCAGCGTTTGCGCCCAGCGCTTGCAGTCTGAATCTGCCTTTACTTTTTTACTTCAGCACTGAACTTACAAATCGCTTGAAATGAGCCACAAGTGGCTCATCGCTTATCCGCTGCGCCGCTCAACTGGTAGAGGTATGAGGACTCGCCACGATTTAACATTGTAACACATATTGCTTAGTTGCGTAGTCGGAATTTGAAACGAATCAGTACTGGAGCAGATTCGGCAGCGAAAGACCACGAACTCAGACCTGGAACGGAATCGAATAATTGGAACATCATCAGGCCTGAAACAGCGTGGCAAGCGAAAGAAGAATGCTATCGCATTTCTTCCGCATCAATCTAATCGATCGCCGCTAAGTTTTTTATTCTACTGCTTTTACTTTTGCAAGCAGCGTCACTGAATGGCGTGTCAGCAGAGGAACTAGGCTTAGAAGCACCCCTAAAAGAGGATTTCCGGTTGTTTAGATGCGTGTTACGAGCTAAAGAGGGGAATTTTTTAGCTGACGTAACCACACGTTCTCTATGTATAGTTGCTTTGGCACCGTCATTTCTTTAATTTGCATCAGTCGAAGTTTCTGGGTGGATGACCCGAATTGGAGCAAGGTAGCCTACACAAGCTTTTGTGGCCCTCTGGTTGTAGCCATAAGCCTTGCTTTGCTTTCAGCGCATCTACAAAAGACAGAGTGACAGAGATGCACCCAAGTAAGATGAAGCAATGCCCGATTAAAAAAAAAAAGACTGGATAGAGGAATGCGCTATCGCTCTTTTGTCTTTCACATATCAGTCTTGCGTGTGTCTCACGTTATAATCACCGCAGTCTTTGTACTCACTCGCTGAGGCCCCGGTAGTAGCACCACCGCCACCTCCACCGCTGCCGGAAGGCTTGTAAGAAGGGATAACAGTGTCCTCCCCTGCACATATGCAAACACACGCAGACAGGGCAAAGTGCCATCATCCAACTCAAGTAGGGCTTTGCTGGGGCCACAGGTATGGGCAGTCAAGACACCACGTGTGGTTCCGAGCCGGAGCGTACTGGACGCAATCATGCAAGCCCTGCATGAACACACATATCTTTGGCCTTCCGAGTGTTTCAACCAACCCACATCCTCCCACCTTTCTTTTTTTCTTACTGCCCCGTTGACGAATCCTCTCTGAGGGAGACGGTTGCAGACTTCCTTTTCATCAACTAGGATGCCGCTGTATGCTTGTCTCTCAACGTCAACTTTCTATTTCGCTCGCCTGCTGCGCCGGCTCAGCGGTTACAGCCATCAGCTGTTGAGCCCGACCCGCCGCGGTGGCTCAGTGGTTAGGGCGCTCCGCTACTGATCCGAAGTTCCCGGGTTCGAACCCGACCGCGGCGGCTGCGTTTTTATGGAGGAAAAACGCTAAGGCGCCCGTGTGCTGTGCGATGTCAGTGCACGTTAAAGATCCCCAGGTGGTCGAAATTATTCCGGAGCCCTCCACTACGGCACCTCTTTCTTCCTTTCTTCTTTCACTCAGTCCTTTACCCCTTCCGCTACGGCGCGGTTCAGGTGTCCAATGATATATGAGACAGATACTGCGCCATTACCTTTCCCACAAAACCAATTAATATTATTATTATTATTATTATTATTATTATTATTATTATTATTATTATTATTATTATTATTATTATGTTGAGCCCGAGGGTGCAGGCATACTGCCGACAACGGTGGCGGCGTTTCGATGATCCGGAATGCAAAAGAAGCCCATATGCCGTGCGGTGTCGCTGCACGTTTTTAATAAGATAATTCTGTAATCAGACATGGCTATAACACTACCCTCTCTCGGTCGCTTACTACGAATATCTGGATCTAATTTCTTTCATAAATTCCTCCGATGTTTTCAGGATTCACCCATGCCGTTGTGTGCTGCCTAACTCTGTGTACATTATACTCCCCTCTGTCACTTGCGATCTGCTTATTGAATAGGTTTGATAGCTCTGCTAGTTCTGTCATGTCTGTGTTGCTTGAGACTTCCATACTGAAGTTTCGAAACAATTTCCTTTGCTTTCAGAGAGAACTTGCATCTTGCTTAGCTACACTATTTGTCACCTGAACTTTACAACACCGTGATTATGGTGATAAGGTTGCCGTTCATTGTTTCTCCGACCTGCCTCTCTCCTGATTAAAGCTATCTAAGTCATGAACTACTCCACTTTGCTCCTTTCCACTGAATCGTTTCTGTGCTTCCTAAAAGGTGTTAGCGGTATAAAGTACAGCACGTATTTATTCTACTCTATGTACGACCACGTTGGTTTTGAACGTTATTTCTCTAAAAAAAAAGTAGTGCCTGGATACAACTGTGTCCACAGTTTAGGCCGTGAGTGAAGCACCGCTCACTTAAAGAAAATGAACCGTGGGGAAAAAGGTCACCTGACATGCGAATCTAAACAAAAGAAGAAATAAAAAGACTAAGGATTTCATCAGCCGCCGCATTAGAGGCACAAATAAAGGTCAGCTTACCGTCAGCTTCGAGTGCTGCGCAAAAGCAAAGGGGCAAGAAAATGCAAATGTTTAAATTGAAACATCACCCATTCTTCTGTGCAGCCAGATTACCTTTAAGCAGGCACAATAAACAAGGAATAGGGAACAAACTAAAAAGCCTTGAGGCTTAAAGTTCGGCACGTATGTTACATAGGCATTCAGTGTCAGCGCACAACGAAGTGAATGAAGGGTACGTACAGTTTCACATTACAACACTGAGGAGAATCTGGCAATAATTCAGCCAGTGAAACGAAAGGTCGAAGGCACATATGTAGAGTTGTCTTCGAATGTACAGCGGCTTCTGGCGTGTTCTCTTTTTCATCGCCTCCTCACTGGGAAGCCGCCAGCACAATAAGTTTTACACATCAGTAATATATACCTTTGCTACTTAAATGTCACTAACTGTGGGTATACGTAAGTATCGATAGATAAGGTACACCTGAGTTCCGTTCCGTCGTTCTTCAAGCAGAAAGCCTGATTTCTTCAGCCAAAAATGAGTGCCATAAGCCGAAGGCTTGATGTGTGTGGTCTGTTGTGTTTTTTGAAAAAGTGTATTTGAAAAGCTTGGTATAAGGAGCCATGAGGACTTTGAGTGCAATTTGTTAAGATTCATAAGCTTTCTAACATGTCTTTGACGAATAAGCTGCCGTGTCGGCGATACCAGACTTCTCTCATGATTGAAGCAGCTCAGCGGACGAGGACACACCTTTGTCTTCCGTGTTTCCTGTTTTTTTGTTGTTTTCCTTGTTGGTATATCTTAGGAGATGTGTTTGTATGCGCGTTGTTTATCAAATCAAAATTTAATTTCAAGAAAACGCTCGTAACGGGTCTTCCTCTTTCATGCGTCTTTTCGTCCTTTGTGCTAACTCCACCATGAGTCTAATCAACTAACCACGCTTTACACCTTTCTGTAGAATTCTCAGGCATTCCTTTCCATTGTACGAAACTCTAAGGAGCAGAATATTTTTTTGTGCCCAGACTCAATGATGACTTCACGCCTGTGTGTTGAAAATTTCTGCCCATCTTCTTGCCATAGCTTGCGCCTGATACCATTAATCTGCTCTCCGAAACATAAGCAGGCTTTAAGTGATCATGATAACTTCGAACATAGCTATGTTGCGTATTTGCAAAAGCACGCACCCGTTTTCTAGGAAACGAGTGTGAGCGGTACGCAGCGATATGATGTTTATGAACGCATCACTAACACCACGCTAAGGTACATGAAAGTCGGTAGGGCGCATTTCTAGGTGTTTCCGGCATGAACGCCGACCGTCCGTGATTTCCAACTTTGAACGTTGTTTCCCCACACGCGTCCAAATTTTGAGCATTCACACTTTTTATACAAGTAATCTTATCAAAATGTACAGTAAACAGTTTGAGAGTGACAAAACGCTCTGAGCTTTTGGTGGTGCTCTGATGAGACATGGATTTCCGAAAGAGATCCCTTTCTATATCACAGGCACTTAGCTTGCATTGCTGATGGCCCCTGCATTGCTGACAATTGAGCATTGATGTACCCTGCATTGACGACCCCTACATCCCAGGGGACGGGCATTGCCGATAGCCCCTGCACAGCTGACCATTGAGCATTGAGGTCCCCTGCATTGATGACCCCTGCATTCCAGTCGACGTGCACTGCTGATGTCCCCTGGGAAGCGGCCATCTCTATTTCGTGCTGTCGCTTCCTACGGTACCGTATTGCTAGGCGCACTAGATGTGTCCAAAAACACCTTTTCGCACGACTCCGCATTTGTAGGCTTAATACAAAGCCGAGCAGCTTACCGTTGTATCTCACCACCAGTAGCAACAGCAGGATTATCATGATGATGAAAAAAATCAAGTTGCAGCACACGACGCACCACACTTTTCGGTTTTCTTCCTCTTCTCTGCGTAAATCAATCAATAAATCGATAAGTCAATCATCAATCAACCATCAGTTAATCTATCTATCACTCAGTTAGTCAGTCAGTCAATCAATCAATCAATTGAGGCCCATGGGTCATCCTGGACATATGGGCCCCAATTGATTGATTGATTGACAGACGGACTAACGAGTGATTGATAGGTAGATTGATTGATGGTCAATCAATCAATCACTCAATCAACTGAGGCCCATGGGTCATCCTGGACCCATGGCTCCAATACCGTGCCTTGTTGGCAATCATAGCTGACACCGGCCTGCACATGTGCACACAACTCTCTTATGCCGAAGGACATATTTGCGCAATGAAAAAAAAAAATACGAGCTCAACGTGCCTTTATTCAGAAGCGCCACTGGTGCGGTCACAGGAAGACTACTCATAGAGGTGCAGATCCGCTTTTCGTCTACTAATGTTATCAAATCACGTCAGATGACGACTAACTTTCATTCAGTATCAAAGGTAGCGCATGCGCCGTTCAATGAAAAAAAAAAAATTATTTGGAGATATTTTCTATGGTTGTTCGCTCACAGACTAAGCCTTTTGTTTTAAGAAACTCTTTTTCGAAATGATACCGTTGAAAGTTATTCGTCCAAGGTAAACGCATCAGCAGAGGGTGGCAGAAAGTTGGATGTGCGAATGAGATTAAGACGTTTGCGGGGATTGGGTGGCCGCGAAACAGGGTTAATTGGAGAGATATGGGACAGGCTTTTGCCCTGTAGTGGGCGTAAAGAGGCTGATGATTGGGAATGGTACTAGTGGCGCTATCATTGTTGCTTGTCTTAGCCCATAACTCTGCTCTTCCTCAGCCGTACAAAAAGAATGCAATCTAGGCGAACCTGGGCACCAAGGTGCCGCGTGTGAAGCAGGCAGAGGCGCTATAAAAAGTTTGGTGCCTTTGGTGATGGGCAGAGCTCTCTGCTGATACTAGTCGCAAAACTCCACATCAAACCCCTGCAGCTTCCAGTAGCCACTTCGCAAATGTTGACAAAGGGTGACACCTCCAATGTGATAGGCAGCTGCTATTTATGGCAACCGATTGTTTTGAGCCACAGAAATCTAAAACGTTGGTTTTGAGCTGCTTTGAGCAGTTCGTGTGAACGACGCAAGGTGGCGCTACAATCCCCTAGTCCCTTAAAGGCCTAGCAAGAGCGCCACATTTTGATGCACTGGTTGTACGGGGAGTTTTCCAACTGGCGCGAATTCTAATAGATCTGACAACGTGATCCAACTGAGCCTCATAGTCGGAACACTTATAGCGGCCGAGAACAGGTGGAGTAAAACAGTTGCATTCACTTCTGCGCCTAAGAGGAGGTTGAAAAATCTGGACGTCTGCAACAATCTGTCATTACAACGAACCACAAACAAAGGTAGACTACATGCGAACTCGGCGGCGGCTGCTCATTTAAGGACAAGCATTTAATGAGAGTCCACGGTGAAGCATGGGAGGCCTACTTGAATTCAGCTCTTTGAATGAATTAAATTTGATGGCGATCGCGAAATACATTCTGTTGCTTCGGCTGTGACACGCTTGAGAAAACTCCGTTTCTAACGCTGGCTGCTTAGAAGGCTTGTTACATTCGTGTCAACATTGATGGTTTGCGTGATAATCAGCTAACGCAGTTATGCAAAAACTTTGTTGCTTCTTCAGCTCTTATGCTGAGCAGAGGAAGAAGTCACTTTGAAACAGGCACAATGTCATTCTCAACAGATGTTCTACATGTCTCAAGATGGCGCATTGTAAACTGCGGCTGACAACACTGAATTGTGTTAGTGAAGGTACTCACTCGGCATCTTCTCGCTGAGTTGTGGCGACGATGCTTACTTCTATGTGGGCATGATAAAAAAAACGAGCTTTAGACTTAGAAATAGGACAGCATTTAAGTTACGTGGCATCAAAAATTTTTGTTCGCAAATTTGGAGCCCGTGAAAGACAGATATAGCCTTTGAAAGAGTAGCAACTTTTTTGGCGCCCTCACGAATGCAATTAACTACGCGTTACGCTACTATATTTCCCCGCCATGCTCTCACAACCCTAACATTTGCGGCAGGTTGGCTTTCTAAACCAACTTGATGGTATTGAGACATGCCATTAAGCCAAGTTCCATTCATCATGGCGCCGGATATGCAGATCACCCGATTCTTTTACGACACTTGCAATATGAATGTAAGGTGAGACAAAAAAACAAGAATAAAGTTTTATCAGCCGTATTCTCGAATTAGCCAAGCCTAAGGCGGTCGTATAGAGTGACTCAGCTTGTTCTTATGTATACTAGCAAAGCTATAATGCGACTGATTGGATTAAAATTTTTCGCACACCATCCGGTATAAAGGCAGCTGCTTTCCTGCAATTTGAAGAATGATTACGCAGTTGGAACACCAAGTGAGACAAACGAGAGCCACTTGGCCCCAACAAAGCTGGTTCAAATAAAATTCACCTTAATGCGCTGAAACCAGTGAAAGCTTAGCATAAACATCGCACAGAGGGAGCTGGGGTCACCGAGAAAAAAATAACAACCTTGTAAAACAACCTGAATTCAAGAGTAGTTCATCCTAACAGACGAGGTCCCAGTAGAGACTCGCAAAGGCCGTTACTAGGTGGACAAGTCATGACCACCGTGTGACAAAAAAAAATTGATAGGGACACCTAATTCCAGTATGTGTTAGCAGTGCGGTAGCATTTGAAGCTATTGATGCCCTTGTCGGAAGTGACGTAATTTCTGGTCCGGTGACGTTACTTTCATGTGGCCAGTGGGAATGTAGTCATCTGGTGACATCACTTCTCTCCAGCAAGTGGGAATGTTCCGGTCTTGTCACATCACTTCCTTTCATCCAATGGGTGAATTCTATGATCGGTGACGCTCTATGGTCCCATGGGACATCCATGCGATAGTATCAGAGCTGTCGTCACACCAGAGTCCCTCTACGGATGCCAGAAAATCCCCTGGTTGGTCGAGACAGTGACGACGTTAAAGGTGTCGCGTGGCGTGACCACTAAAGACCAATCACACGCCGCCTCCAAATTTGAAAATCTATCCCCAATGCAGGGGCCAGGAGTCTGTGACAGTATCGACATCGGTACCGGTAAGGGCAAGAGTAGCAGATGGCGTCACTGTCAGGTAAGTGGACGACGTAAAGAATATAAAATAATTGGTTTATATTTTGGTTTAGGGGGGGGGGGGGGTTAAACGTCACAAAGTTACTCAGGCTACGAGGCACGCCGTAGTGAAGTGTTCCGGAAATTTTGACCACCTGCGTTTCTTTAACGTGATCTGACATCGCACAGTACACGGGCCTCTAAAATTTCGCCACCATCGAAATGCGACCGTCGCGGCCGGGGTCGAACCAATGTCTTTCAGGTCAACCGCTGGGCGCCATAATTAAAGAAAAGTTTATGGCCGTGAGCTGGAGTCTAACCCGGGGCGGCGAGGGCAGGTCAGCATCATTGGCCGCTGCATTAGACCACTACGCCATTGCCGCAGCCGAACATCCCACGTGATTAACTGCCAGTCTTTCGCGCTCTGCTTTGGATGTCTTCATCAACTTAGATCTGTGCGAAATAGATCCAGAGCACAAAGCAATTGCACTTCTCTCTTAAGGTGACTTAAGTGGCCCCATAATTTTTTTTGTGTTAAGAAATTGCATTGCGCCCATTAGTTAGCACAAATGACGCAAGGATTAGTTAACATTGAGCCATAGCGCTAGAGCAAAGGAACTCTGAGAGAGAACAATAAAGGAAGGACGACACAGACTAGTCCTTTCTCAGCCCGCCACTCATATGACTGATTCACAAAGCGAATATATTATAAAAGGAAAAAATATCCAGGCTGGAACTAGCTTGAGCATATTTCATTGAACCGCGCGCAGCCCCATATATTCAGATAAGAACTGCTGGTGGCTGCTCAATGACCCGTACTAAGTAGCAACTGCGGCCGCGCGTACTTTCTGAAAACGAACCTTTAAGGCCGAAAGTAACCTTAAGGTCAGTTCGAGTGCTTTACAATGACCTGCGTTTTCAACAATTTGTTGCGGGAAAAATTGCTACTTGACTGAAATCGTGGAACGGAACAAAGCATGCAGCTCTTAACGGCGCGGGGTCTCAGACTTCGTTTAAATGTCAGTGCCTTGAGTTTATTAGTCTCGAGAGTATGACTGCGTCTCAACCTCTCGGTCTCAACCTGGGTCTCAGAAGCCCCATCTGTGGCTCTGTTTGAAAGAGCCACCTGCCGAGGCAGTGGCACACCACTTAACCATTGCACCACCGCGCCAGGAGTGGTATGAGGTCACCCCACAATCTATGAACTTAAATTTGAGAATGACCGATTCAGCACCAGTGGGCAAAAAGGCAGAACCTAGGCGACAGAGGAGTAGTTGCGCAGGAGGGATCTCTAACGCTAATGCATTGTTCTCTTACGGGTAGGTTAATCGCCATGTGATAATGAAAGAAAGAAAAGTGTCCGTGCCTGAGTAGTCATACTCAAAGAGAACCCCAGGACACTTAAGGGACCAATTAACGCTTTTGCATCATACCCTTAAGGCGGAGCTTTAAAAAAAAGTAGAAAGTGTTTTTTTGAGGAAAGGCAATGGCGCAATAATTATCGCATTTCGGCGGACACCCGAACCACGCCTTAAGGAAAAGGGCAAACGAAGCTTAAGTGTCCCTGTAGTTTTTTTAGACATTATCGTCACATGTGACTACGTCAAGGCGACCACGGATGCATTAGCCTCTGCAGTAATCAAGAAATAAACAGTCCCTCAGGAAGAAGTCGACCCTACTGTCTACGAAATCAAATGAAGATAATTACCGGACATGTTTCCAGAGCGCTAGGGGGCGAGCTTGCTCGCAGTCCGGGCCCGGCGAAAATTTGCGATGGAAGCTCAGGTGAAGCCGAGAGTTGGAGTACAGGAAGAGACCTCGGTAGCTACGCAGATATAACTACGAGCAGAGCCCGCGGTAGCACCGTGATCCAGCTCTGGTAGGCCTGACTGCGCTTGAAGCCACCGACAGCGCCCCCGGTAGTACCACGCTTGTTTTAGCGGTTGGCAGAGAATCCGACAGAGCTGCTAGCAGAGGTACGGTAGGCCCGGTAGAAGGAATAATCGCAAGGCTGTTGTCGAGTTACGCTCCTCGCACGCACTCAGCGTGGGCCTGGTGTCTCGAGCGCAGGAAGGCCACGTGATGCACTTCGACTGATGGCGATGGGGCAACTGCAGGGAAGGTAACGCATGCAAGACAAAGAGAAATGATGTTCTAGTATCCGCTTGCTGAGAATATTTCAGATTACGCCGGCACCTTAGATGTGCCATAGAAATACAGTGTTTTTGCAATGTGACGAAGAGACACAACTGCTGACAGTTAGTGCAAGACCGATCCTGCTTGCATTTTTTAACATCACTACCGACCGGCACTGCCACCCACGTTGTTTCGCGGAGAATGATGTTAGGATAGTAAGCAGAAAGGAAAAAATCCACACTTTTTGCGCTTCACAAAAGGCATTGAGGCCACATTTCCTTACCCTTCCTCGACACTGCTTGAGAGCAACCGTTTTAAGAAACTTTTTGACACGGCCACCGAAATCAGAGGCAGCACCTGGAATTCACCATTCCTCAAGGGTTCCTCTTTGAAGTGCTTAGTTTCGCTGCCATGGTTTCGCAGTGAGGATAGACGAGAAATGGGTTCTTTTAAATGGCGGCACTGTTCCTCCTTTAGCGTTTACACTCCGTGACACGTGCGAAGGATTTTCGTGACGTGCGGAAAAAACTTGCAGACACTGAACTCCATTATACAGGGCGTTAAATATGAAGCTGCAGTGAATAAAAGCTAATTAATGAATTTTAGTTGTTTGCACATGTTACAATACCAGTGGCTCTCATTGTTTGCGCCCACCTGGCCACATAACTTGTTTACAGTAATCATTATTATCGCCAGCGTGACTACGCCCACTGCAGGGCAAAGGCCTCCCCCATGTCTCTCCAGTTAACCCTATCATTGGCCAGCTGCGGCAATCATATATCCCCCCAGACTTCTTAATCTCATCCGCCCAGCTAAGTTTCTGCCGCCCTTTGCTACGTTTGCCTTCTCATAGAATCCATTCGGTTGCTGCTGCTACTCTCGGTATTTTTTATCCTTATGGCTTAATTTTAGCACCCTGTATGTTGGCAGTGATAAAGCAACGCAGATGCCTTTGCCGGAAGTGACTGGTGGGGCTGGTGAGACCTAGGGGTCATAGTTTCCATTGTCAATTTCGCGTCCATTTGGTACCCTGTCATTGGCTGCATACAGCAGCCAATGGTGAGGATCCAGTTATGTGCAATCTTACGAAAACTTATGCAAGCCTGTTGTTAGCTAGCCTATTTCCGATGCTCGGTAAAAGCCTTTCACAGCCCGTCTCGCTAATCAATATTTCGACCAGACAGCTGAGGACAAGGAGTCGAGGAGGTACATTAGAAACAACGACCCGGCGTAGCCCAACTGATACGCTGAAGGAAGAAGAAGAGGCGATGGTGGTGAAAACTTTAATAGACACAGGGGAGTTTAAGACACGCAGGTCCTTGGGCCCCCGCACGGCCCCACTGCACTCAAACGTTCATGTCCTGGAGGCTAATGACGCTGGCAGCCCGGTCTGTGGCGATGGCTTGCTTGGCCGGGTCCTCGGAGCGCAGTAGTGTCTCCCAAGCCTCCCAAGTGGTAAAGTGCTCCAGGCCCCGCGGGGGAGGATCCCCCTGGCAGAGGAAAAGGATATGATCGAGAGTGGCTTTGGGGTGGTGGCAGAGGGTACAGGAGGGGTTTGTGTGGACATGGTGGTAGAGCGAGCGTATATAAAGGGAGGTTAAGGTGCGTGTTTGGATACGCCTCCGAAGTGTCTGGTGATAATTTTCGAGGGAGGGATGGGGTGGGAGGAAGATGAAGAGGGCTTCTCGTGGGTACCCTGCGATCTCGTGGACAGAAGAAGAAGACACCGCCTAGACCCCCGACGCGTTCTACCATGGAGGAAGGTAAGAGTACCGCCAATTTCATCGTAAAATGCCGTGTCTTAATGTTACATTAGCTGTTCGCGCTTCGAATTGATTATGTGCCAACCGTGTGGGGGCAATTATCGCAAGAATCAGCAGAATTTCTTTGTTTTTCAGTCCCATTTGTGGTGCTATGACTTCTTTCACAGCCCTTGCGCCGCTTTACCGCATGTTTAGGTACAGTAGATTTTTCCACTTGGACGCATGAGATGTGAGAAACGGCAGTAGGCAATTAGAAGATCTTGCATGTAGAAAGGCACTATTGGGGTTTGTAAAGCTTAGCTAAGCGCGTCGTCGCAGGCATACTTGTTGAATTAAGCAGCAAGGCCAGCAACTTCGCACGATCTTATGCTCATTCAAAAGCTGCTCGCATGATTTGGGGAAAATTAAAATGAAGCTATGCGAAAGCACGCATCCCCGGCAGCACAGCTAATTGGCGCAATATTGCAAATATATTGGCAAAGACCCGTCCAAAAAAGGACGACAGTAAAACCAGCCATTCCAATATTGGGCTGATTACTTGTGCTGCTTTTGGGAATAAATGCTCTTTTTTCTGCACACAAACAACCGAATTGCCGAGTTAGAGAGTGCATGCTTTTATCGGTGACCTAAATCAAGCGCGCAGTCGACTCCGATCAACTGAGTCGAGTTGATGAAGGTGAGCGGCTCTTCAAACTACACCGGCGACGCCTATAGGCAGCCATGGGGCTAGTCTATTGTCGGCAGTGGGACTTTCTGTCGAATTTTATGAGGTGTTTCACGGGTTGACTTCGACTAGCTTCCAATTCTTGTGCGAAGAGATACTGCCTGTTTTCGCAAAATGAATTTTCTGACTCGTCCATTTGTAAAAGTGATTGCAAAAAAAAAAGCAGACTGGCAAGTGAGTTAACCAAAGTCATACGTCTTGTTCGCTGATTTTGGTCGTTTTTTGTGCATTCCAAGATAACTCTAATTTATTTTTTGCAGTTTGAGCGTTACTTAGCACTCGTTATTGGACATGTGTCGACACGATCGAAAGCAGGGCCAATCTTAAGCTTCCTACGTTAATACCCTGGCTGCCACCGTTATTTTTTTCCGTGCTTTCCCTGAGATGGCATTCACGATTTACCCGCTTGCACCATGACATTATCAGGACATTCAAACCACCGCGGTGGTTCAGTGGTTACGGCGATTGACTGCCGGCCCGAAAGACGTGGGTTCCGTTCCGGCGGCGGCAGTCGCATTTCGATGAAGGCGAAATGCTAGAGCCTCCCTTGTACTTTGCGATGTCAGTTCGCATTAAAGAAACCAGGTGGTCGATATTTTCCGGAATACTCCGCTGCGGCGTCCCTATTATACTGCGCCGCTTTAGGACGTTAAACCCTCATAAGCCATAAACCATACCATTATCAACGCATTATCAACGCATTTAAGGCTGCTTTCCTGGTCAAAGATGCAGGCCGATCAGATGACATGTCAGGGCTTCTCAGGGCAATGCCTCCATACGGCAAGAGCAACGTCTCATTACGGACAGCTTCTCATCATGTGAGCTTGTGGAACCACTTTTCGCCGACTAGTATTGAGACATTAATTAAAACAACTGGCATTGATAGGCCGACTGTAGTCAAATTTCAATGGCCATGTGTACTGGCCTCTCATTAAGTATTGCCACAGTTGACAGTGTACTTATTTATTGAGTACTTATTGGGGTGGTATGGCAAATAACTCGAATACTGGTGGTCGTCAAATTGTCATTTGTTGAATGAACGACGGCAGAACAAAATTTTGAGACTATTTTTTATGGCAGCTTCTACGGGATTTTTAACTAACGTCATTAAACCTTTCTCCGGCTATTTTTTCGCATGCAGTATAATCTACGATGAAGTACGTGAACATTTAATTCAAGATTTTTCGTTTCATCTTCGCTCAGTGTTTGCAAGAAATGTTTGAGGGGGCTGCTCTCCAAGTGATTGATCACGAGTCTCTAATCAGTGTGCCGCAATTTCAGCACATCGATAACTATTCAGCTGTAACTCATTTGAACTACGCATGTCCAGCAATTTCGAAAAAGAAATGAAAATAGGAAAATTGTAAGACAGTTTTACGGTAATATTGAAGATAATGGTCAATTCTTCTGATATGTAATAAAATCTTTCTTTTGGCGGGTTTCCATTGGTCGCATCGAACAGTTAGGACTCCAGCAGAACCAAAGCGGAACGACTTTGACGATAGCAAAAATGCTAATAGAAAAATTTCAAGACCGCCGTCGGGTGATATGCAGATATATCGATTGTTATAGTGACATCTTACATTATAAGAAAAGTTGCCTTCATAAATGGTTTCTTACTCAAAAATGGTTTTGCCCAGAATTGCTGGGCATCTCACGAAAAAATAGCATTCGTTGACTGGAATATTTCTTTTTCCTTCAGTGGACTACTAACGCAGGGACGTCATGCGGCGATTTACTAATTCTTTGTCACAGTTAAGACACCTGTACGAGTTCAATGGTACCATCGAGGGCAGCTAAGAGTGTACTTGAGGCACAGGTCATGATGGCGAAGTATTAAGTCCTGTGAATCCATTTTAACGTGGCCATCCTGCCGTGACACATAGTCGATAACTGAAGCGCAATATTTTATTCGAACTGATTTATTTCTCGTCTTTCAGCGACAGAGCAGAGCTTCATGAGCTCAACGGCTTCCAGCAGCTTCGAATCCGGATACGGGACTCAAATAGCTGGGTATGTTCTGGACGGAACCTCCTCTCCCGGTTTCCTCTTGATGTGAATCTTATAGACCTTAAAAAGCTTTCTCCCTATGCTGCGCAACCTACGAGCATGAGACCATGTCTTCGACAAGTTGAAAGCGCATATTTCGAACACGTATTCAACTAGCGACATTTATCAGCCTCGAGTAGTAAACGCCACGTAGCTCAGTGGCAGATATTTTATCTTGTTATTTAGAGAAATTGAGGCGCTATGCGATTACATGCAGCTGCCGCTGTGGCTCAGCCACGTATGTTGCATTTAAGTTCTGAATGAGTTTTTGCATTAATTTTTTTGTACCAGACTTACATGATAAATTTCTTGATGAGTTTTCGCATTACTTTCTTGGAACCGGAATTACAACATAAATTCTTGATGTATTTTCGCATGAGCTTTCCTGATGAAAAAAAGGTTTGATGCGTGAAGTAATCAGAGCAATATCTTTTTCTAGCACTACCTCAGATATTTTTTAATTTCTCGTGCAGCAATGATGCCATGAACTAACAATACATTGAAAAAAAATCTCATTTGTACTTGCCGTTGATTGCGTATATGACGCCAAATGATTTTAGAGAACTCTGCTTATTAACAAATCCTCACTAACACTTGTGAGGGAGCGTCTTATTGGGAGTCTATAAGCATAAGCCCGTGCTATGAAGTAAAGGTCAGGTGAGTGTACCAGTGTGGCATGTAGTTCCAGAGATTGTAATGCCCTATTATTGATCTTGTTACTTCATCCTTTCATAGGATCGATGAAACCTGTTTGCAGCAGTGATTAGCAGGTTATGGTCCTGAACTGTTACACATTTCAGCGAAAGTAGCACATAGCTGTAATAGCTTAGAGGGTTTACATTACATGTAAGAGAGCTTCAATGAAGCTGTTTCTGTGTGATGTTAAAAAGCTGTCAGAAGTGGAATACATAACATTTTTTTGTCGTAACACTTGTTTCAATGCGTCATAAACCATTCAGAGTTGTATCACGAATTCAGCATGTATTCAAAAGAAATTAATGAGAATGTCGAAAGGAATAACATATGACCTCTCAGTCAAAAACTCGGTAGCCAGTATTAATCAACAATGCATGAGAAACTCAACTCTGAAGTCATCAGAAATACGTGATGAGTGTGATGACTAAAGTCACTGACTCTTTATTAGAAACTTATCAAAAAATTTTGTTAGGGGAATAGTACAAAGAAATGTGTTCTCCTCGTGGCACGGTATACCAAACGTACTTAATACGTTCGAATTATTTGTGTCCTGTACAAAAAGACAGCAGAAGGTTCAGCATAGCTCAGCACCGAATATCATGCAGTAGCGCTAGTTGCGGTGAGAACTTATGGTCCTTAAATGTTAAACGCATTTGACCCAAATGCCTTTACCATAAATGTATTTGGCCTCAATGCCTACCTGAAGTCTTTTATCCGGAAGGGATTAACTATGAAAGCCTTCACCGTAAAAGCTTTTCCCATAAGGTATTTACCCTAAAGGCCTTTGACATAAAGACGTTTAGTTGGAGGCATTTACCTTGAAGGTATTTGCCCAGGTGTACTTACCCTTTACCCAGCCCTTTACCCAGCTGAACGCCTGCCAGGTGTACACCTGGCAGGTTGCCCACAACCTGGTGGCCAGGTTGGCCGTCTTCCACAAAGCAGGCTTCAGGAACGTACGTACTTATGCCTGAAACCGGCAAATGCGTCTAGCAGTGCTACCACACCAGTAGATCGCGCAGCTGTTAAAATGGTTTGGTTTGGTTTATGGGGTTCAACGTCCCAAACCGACTGAGGCCACGAGGCCGTAGTGAAGTGCTCCGGAAATTTCGACCACCTGGTTACCATGGAACGACATCTCGGTTTGAGCTGTATTAATCCGGGAAAATACGATGTATGTCCGAAAAGTAATGCCCCTCATGCTTTATCTAGAACTCTCTTATTATAAATTTCTGAAATTTATAGAGAATGCAGTTGCATATCTGCCGGAATCATATTGCTCTTCAACGTAATCCTCGATAACTTGTACAGCTTTGCGCCACCGGTGAACTATGTCAGGTATGCATTCTTCCTGCTAGCTTTTTAACGTTTAGTGCAGCCCTGTCTTCACAGCGAAAATAATTTTCTCGCTCTGAAATCTCTATCCCCGAAGTCATCTTTCAACGGCCCGAAAAAATGGAAATCAGACGGATCCAAGCCACGACTGTAACTAGCATGGCTCTGTACAGTCCAGCCAAAGTTGGAAATCAGTTCTTTTGTTTCAAAAAAAAAAAACCGTTGCCAAGCACCGACGCCATTTTTCTTGGACTAGTACAGAGGCGCCCTCTGTGTAACGGAGGTGAAAGTGGGTGTACATCTACGGGGGATGCATCATTTTGCTACAGTCTGAAATTTTAGCGCACTGTCATTTTCTTAAAGTGAGAGAAAATTGAGGTGCTTTATTTCGTAACAAACTTCACGCGAAATAACAGCCTTCACGCGTTTTTCGGCGCGCAAAAGTTGAACGAGGCAAGCGAGAGGTGGGGCGAATGCAACATCCGCAAACTCTTACTTGTTTATTTTTATTTATTTTATTTATTTATACATGCTGCTAATCCCATCTGGGATTGTTGCTGAAGGTCAATGAAAGGTCAAGTAGAACGACTGAAAAGAATGCATCAGTTAGTAAGCATTACAAGTGAAAAACAACAAAAGGCAAGGGTAACGTATTACCACAAGAAATAACTAACCTGGTACAACAAATCTCTAGCATTCCTAGAAAAAAAGAACATAAACTATCACAGCGATGGGTTACATCTTGTGAAGAACATGAGCAAAAGAGTCATGAAGTTTCTTGAAACACTATACAATAAAACCAAATAAACATACACTGCATGAGATACGAAGTCAATATTGTTAAAAATAAATAAACATACACTGCATGAGATACGAAGTCAATATTGTTAGTTGGAGCACAGCCGCATAGTTGAAGTGCAAAGTTAAAACGAGAATAGCCATACACAAGCAAATGTGCATGATTAGCAACAAAGAAACACCTGAAGAATCATTTGTTATTTATGTGTTATGCTCTGAACGGCAGCAGTAAACAATTTTAATGACAAATTGTTTGCAATAGAAGTACGTAAACGGTTGCATTCTATAATTGGTGACGCGAAAAATAAATGTTTTAAGTAGTCCCTATGGAAACGGTACCCGTCAAGAGTATGGGAATGTTTATGACGTGTTGGTCTTGCTTCCGAGAATGAAATATATTTTGCAGTGCATAGTATTAAGTGGCGATGAATTAGTTGGTACATGAGCTATAGCCGCGCGAGTTTAACACTATCGTTTTCAGTGTTTGTATTCCTTTGGACAGCTTCGAGCTTAGTTACATTTCGATTAGTATTAGGGAACAAAAGATGTTAGCACGTTGAAGATCGGATTTAACCAGTGTTTTAAGCTAACAGTTTCATTGGAGGAGGGGCTAGTCGCAGGCGTCGTGTAATGTAAAAGACTCGTTTTAGGGCTGCCCTTTATTTAAACGTTAAGTCATCTATTATCTGGCGCCTTTATTCGCTGACTAGTGAATTTCAACTGACGTCAACCCATGCAGGATGGGTGACAAGCCGAATGAAGACAGTTACCCGGACGAAGTCGTCCCCATCATATGCTGCACAATATGCGTCCTGTTCATCATCATGATTATCCTCCTCCTTCTTATCTCCAACATCTACGTCAGTAAGTGCTTTCTGCCACTCTGAGCATTCGGGGAGATTTTTTTAGCATTTACAGAATTTTTAGATTAAGAACTGCGAGAGATACGTAGGTGTGTTTTCTGCGGGCGCTTTCTACAGAAAGGCGGTCATAATGCACAAGATAGAGCTCTATAACTGGACTAATATTGAACTAAAATTGATTTGTCAATTTTTATTTTTTATAGTACGGGGCAAGATGGTACTGCGAAACTGAATGCCGCCAACATCGAAGATGACCCCACTTTTTTAAGTTTTCTTCACCTCCATTGTGTTTCTAAATAAGTTCGTTGAGTTCACTTTCCCGCGTTGCACGTTTACAAAATTGTATCGCTGCGCGTATCGCCGTTGCAGAAATCATGTTATCGGCCTCTACGTCATAAAACACACAAACAGCGTCTGTATTTGCTGCATTCGAAATGCCAGCGACACCATTTTATAATTGTACAACACGGGGAAGCTTGCTCAACGGGCTTTCAAATGCGTGTTTTTGACGTTCGGCATATCAAACAACATTGCAGATAGACTGAATTTGAACCTAGGCTCAACATCGATGATGACGGCCTTTAATTTCGTGACATAAACTTTCCCCCTAAAAGAAAAATAGCTCTTTAGTTACTCGTTAATTACCCATCTCTATCACGCACATAATGTCCGCCTTGCTGTACAATCGATCGGAACAGACATTTCCCAGTTTTGTAGCGATAGCTACATTACGGTAGCATTTCGAGCCTTCAGCGTGGCGGTGGCACGTGGCCGTGGCGGCGCAGCCACGGCGTGGCGGCGGCACCACCGCCACGTGGTTCGCCACGTGACCGGCCACGTGGTGGCCACGTGACCAGCCACGTGGTGCGGAGTAGCTGCTTCTGTCGGTGGCGCGGTGCGCCGGCGAAACCGAGCTGCAACATCTCTGCGCATGCGTCGTGTCAAGTGGGACGAAGATGAAGAAGGAACGCCCAGCGAAACGGAGCGGCGAAAGACTGACTTTGGAATTCAACTGAGCAAGTTCCACTCGGCCAGCTGTAGCTATCGCGTCACTCCAGGTTTAACCAGAGCTAAACCACCTCCAATTTTTTCAAATAAAAATTCATAAACGTTAAAAAAATCGCCTCATATATTGTCCGACAGATGCAAAAAGTAACTCTATAAAAAAGACACCAAAAAAATTCTGAGTGCACTTAAGGCTGCTTGCGTGCAGGAATGCGAAAGCATGGAACTTTCTAGAACTCTGGTTTTTTCCACGGCGCCTGTAGGCAGTGCAATCTTTTTGTAGCGATAGCTACATTACTACGGTAGCATTTCGAGCCTTCAGCGTGGCGGCGCCGCCACCTCGTGGCTGCGCCGCCACGTGGTTGGTCACATGGTGCGGAGCAGCTGCCGGAGGCGCGGCGCCGTGGCTGATCACGTGGTTCGCCACGTGACCAGCCACGTGGCTATCATGTCACGCCAGGTTTAGCCAGGGCCTAACCACCGCCAATTTTTGTTGTCTTAATTTTGTTTAATTTTTGTCATTTTTCTTTTTGTTATATTTTATTGTATCTTTCTAATTCATTTATTTCTTGATTTAACTTTTCTGTTTTATTTGTTTGACGAATTTCGAATTAACGCATAATTAACCAATTGTTAATCAGCCATTGATTAGTAATTGCTAACGGTATATGAGTTATAGCTCTTATGCCATTGATGACGTCATAGTGTGACAAATTTCGCGGACGGACGGACGGACAACGATGACCCAGTAAAGGCTTTCGCCTTAATAAACATCGATAAGCATAGAAGAGTAAAATATGCAGCGCAGAAAACACATGGACGAGAGAAGAAAGACAAACACAAGTGCTCGATAAGCATCTTGCCTTTTTCACCGCGTAGGGTCTTAACAGCAATTAAAGCAAATCATAACAGCAATATCCTTACGAGTAGAAAGCACGCTATTCCGCTTTAGTAATGAAGCTTGTGTCAATGACGAAACACTATAGCGAGATCCCCGTCATCAAGCTGAACTCGTCACCGTATCGCTGTGCGAGAAGTAAGGACTTAATCATGACAAGTTCAGTGACTGCGCAATTAGACTACTGTACCTGGAATTGCAAGTTGGATCCCGACCACGGCGCCAACATGTCAGTAGAGGCGAAATGAAAATTACAAATTTTCTAATAATTCATTTCGTTACCTTGTCATTTAGTCCCCTGCCATTGGTCGGTGGCCCCGGTGACTTATGACGTAGAAAAAGCCGTCAGTCCAGAAGTGATAGAAATGCGCCTGGTATGCTTGCCATAACGTGCCCGACGCGCATGGTGGAACAGACACTAACGCCAACGAATGGCGGATCAAGATGAACGCGTTCGACATGTGTGGCCGCCTTTGTCGCGTCTAATGCGTCATGGGACAAACTGTGGGGTGCTTTTGCGAAAAACTTGGCCGGACTGGATAAGATGGGAGTTGGGCGGCTCTCCTTGAGCCATTAATGCGATAGTGTTAGAAGCCCTATATGACCTATCATCGCTCATAAAATTCACCTTGAGCAAAGCTGAAATTTGGGCGAGTTGGTAAGCATTCTTGGTGGGTGAACAGCGCAACAAAGACGGGACAAAGGCAAGACAAGTGCCGACTAGCAACGGAGTTTATTGAAGAACGAAAAGTGGTAATCAGTTGCTAGTCAGCGCTTGTCTTGCCTTTGTCCCGCCTTTGTTGCGCTGTTCACCCACCATAAAATTCACCTATTGACTAGCGGCCAGTGACTCAGAGGGAGGAGGTGTCACCATACCAGAGCATTCCCATTGGCTTCAGGCAAATGGCATCTCCAGACCGGCAGTGACACAACTCAAATTTCAAATTTAAATCGGAGCCTTCTATTCCGGCGGACATTAGGCACCACTCGGATGCTTTTCAGCAGACATGGGAACAGAAAGAGGTGCTCGTTATGGCATACAAGCCAACAGCCGCCGAAACCGAATGCTTTGGAAGTCAGTGAATCAGCCTGCAAGTACAGTCCCCGTCAAACATATACAGCACAAGGAGTTAACCTCTATGCTTTTTCGCGGGTCTCCCTAGAACATCCAGAACATCCTCAGCTTGGGAGGATTGAGGACTTGAAGCTGATTACCATTCGAGAGATTACGGCCGCTGAGTATGCATAAACAGGCACACTGAAGGCCTCGCCAGCACACCCCTTGGGCTGTGTACATTTTACGGGAAGTGTACATGCCTCAACGCAGACCCTTTCAAAATTATGTGACCGCCAGCTTTTAAATTCTTCGCATGACGTCATCGCACTGCGTAGCCATACAGTGCACGCGATGGCATTATGCCGAAAAGTCGCCGTAGTTGAACTGCACCGTAACTTACGGCCATGACTCCCTCGGCCGCTCAGGCTTAACAGCAAACACAAGTGTGTACGTACACTGAAAACCCTTGGCTTGCGTGACAGTTGAAAACGCAGCCGCCTGAGCGTTTAGTAGACGCAGGCATATTTCCGGTGTAGCCATATTAACGGCTTGGTTCGGCGTCACCAATAGCCGTAGTTAGGGCGGCGTCGTTTCGTGAATGTGTGTTATAATAATAATAATAATTGTTTTTTGGGAGGGAAAGGAAATGGCGCAGTATCTGTCTCATATATCGTTGGACGCCTGAACCGCGCCGTAAGGGAAGGGATAAAGGAAGGAGTGAAAGAAAGGAAGAAAGAGGTGCCGTAGTGGAGGGCTCCGGAATAATTTCGACCACCTGGGGATCTTTAACATGCACTGACATCGCACAGCACACGGGCGCCTTAGCGTTTTTCCTCCATAAAAACGCAGCCGCCGCGGTCGGGTTCGAACCCGGGAACTCCGGATCAGAAGTCGAGCGCCCTAACCACTGAGCCACCGCGGCGGGTGTGAATGTGTGTTCAAAAAGAGTTTGGCGACTAGTGCCATATTTTTTATCTCGATGCTCTTACACGAAAGTGACATCAGCGCCGTTCCCTTTTATTCGAACTCCGCTTTCCGCCGGGCATCGCAGTCCCCGTTCAGAACCTATTTTATTGAAGCACCATCTGAGCGAGCGTTGAATTCAAGGCTTGATTCCCGGTTCTGTCCCTTTCACACCGCTACGGATGTGGAGAGCGATTTAATTGATCGCTCTAAATTCTGCGGTCATGACTCGCTTCGTGATGTTGCCGATGCTTAAAATGAAATTCTTACTTTAATCGCATGTATTTGTTCTCTTTGCTTTGTTCCCTATTTGCAGCTGAATACGAGGAGGCCCAGGGTAAGCATCTTCATCATCCATGAAACTTGTCGCCCGAATAATCATCTTTTAGCCCATTAGCTGTTCGGTAGACTGCAGCGGTGCTTGCCCCGTGATGCCCTTTGCCAGCTAGTTTTAGTTCATGCGCCCTCGCCTTTGGTTTACGGGGTCTGTTTTTAGTAAAAACAAAAAAAAAGCGTTATGCAGGGCCGAAAGCTGCTTTCTAGCCCTCCTAGAATAAACGGATGGATATAGACAAAAGGAATGGATTCTTCTGAAACCTTACGCACGGATTAATGAACAAAAAACTAATTCAAGTTCAAAGAAAGCAAAGTAGTTTTGCAAGCATGAGCAACGAAACGATGACAGTAAATTCCAGGATGACTTTTGTTAAAAAGCGGCTTTCAGCTTAAATTTTCCCACAGAAATACTAATCGAACTAGAGGTATCTCAGCGCTTTATTCCGATTGATCCTGTAGCGAGGAGCACTTCTGCCAAACAGCTTCATTTTTTTTTGTCTTTCATAGCGACGACCTTCAGTTTTGGTCAGTCTGGGCTGAGTAGCTGCGCCCTCTTGTAGACGAGGATCTGTTATGCGCGGAAGGCTTCAGCGCACAGTGACAAAATTAAAGCCGAGAAAACAACGCGAATTTGATGAACAGTCACTGTCCTGGCACTCGCCAACCGTCTGCATGTTCTTGAGCTCAAGCGTTGGCAGTGATTTCCGGAACTTGGTGAGGGGGTCTACAAGTATGTCTGATATTCATTCATACAAAGGATTAACTATCCTGAGTCTTTTCTTCATGACAGTCGTTCAAGAGCCACAATAAGCGACTGCTCAGAGGCTATGTCATTCTGCTGCTTAGATAGTGTGGTTGCGTTTACATTGCATAATGGATATTCATTTCCCATTCCTTATCGCGTCTCTTCCTCCTTTATTTCTATCTCCCTCACTGGTTTCCCTCATCTGTCCATCTGCCACCATCCCCTTCCGTGCCCCGTGAGCTGTTACTGTATGCCGCTTAATCTTACGCTGTCAGCTTCACAGCTCTGTGAATTGCATTCACAGAGCTTATCCGTGGTGTGCACTCTACGAATGATGTACACTTTAAGCACGAATAAACCTATATCGGAGTAAAAAGGAAGAAAGCTGTACTTTGGCTCACACTTTTTAAGGCGCAGAGTATGCTGTTCAAGTGCCGGGGTATAATTAGATCGCTGAATATACGGAATGCTTACTCCTGGCAACGGAGGCACATTCCCACTGCAAAGCACAGTAACTTGATGCAGTTAGGAATGGGAGGTGGCTTTTAAACGCGGCACCCGAGGTCTTGAGGCAAGCAAATGTTGATTGAAACGTCGGTTGAAATCATCGTAACTAACACAACATGGCATGTTTTCAAGAGGAAATTTGTTTCCGTAGCTAAACGAAAGTATTCCGTATTTTTAGTGATAGAAATCTATCTACCATACTTTACACCTAAACGGGTGTGCGCTAGGGAACCACATTCTTTATTGTTAGTATACAGTTAGTGTTTAGAGTGTAGTAGCATAAACGCAACACACATGCCACTCTACTGCCAAGAGTTAACACTCCGACTCGCATAAATCTTTTGCACCACCCCAGCTGCTGCTGAAATTCATATTATCAAAGGATTAACGCTCTGTGAATTTCCTTCCCCCTTCTGCCGTCACTGTCTTCACCTCAGCTCTTATAGTTGACCGTATTTTTTTTTCTTTTTACTTGCAGACACTTCGAAGTACACGTATCGCAAGGGTGATTCAGGCTATACTGGAAAAACCAGTGAGTTTGACGTGGACTCTACTTCCACTTCTACAGTCATCGGTGAAGTACTTTGCGGCTGTGTGATCTTGCTACGGAGACGAAAGATGTGTCAGGAGACAACAGATCTGATTGAGAAACGCCAGAGCATAAAAGCATCTGTCCCCAAATACGGAATACAACTGCCAGAGCTATCAAATCTGATCATTAAGCTCAAGGCAGGAGACACGGAAGTTTAATATCGAGAGAATCGAGCATGCTCTAAAACAAACAAACAGAGAAAGCCTAAAAGCGGTGAAGAAACTAGGCATAGGAAGAAATCAGATGTATGCGCGAAGAGACAAAGATGGCAATGTCATTAGCAATATGAATAAAATAGTTAAATCAGCCGAACACATCAGTAGCCAATGTAATCAGGAAGTTAATGAGAGAGACAGTAGCTAACAACAATGCGTCATCCCACCAGTAACGAAAGAGGAAGTAAAGAAAGCCTTAGTAGCAATGTAAAGGGGGAAACAGCTGGTGAGGATTAGCTAACAGCAGATCTATTGAAGGACGGAGGGGAGATTGTGCTTGAAAAAATAGCCACCCTGTTTTTTATGCAATGCCTTATGACCTCGAGCGTACCAGAAGCTTGGACGAGCGCTAACATTATCTTAATTCATACGAAAGGAGACGTCAAGGACTCAGAAAATCACAGACCGGTCACCTTACTGTCCGTTGCCCACAAGGTATTTACGAAGGTAATGGCTATAGAGTCCGGACAGCCTTAGACTTCAATCAACCATATGATCAGATAGGCTTTCGTTAAGGATGCTCAGCAGTAGACCATGCCCACACTATCAATCAGGTGATAGAAAAATGCGCATAATATAGCCAGCCCCTATGTAGAGCCTTCATTGATTACGAAGTTACTCTATGTCACTTAAGAGATCAACTGCAAACTATGACCAATGAGTTACACAAGCCGGGTAGGACGGCGAGCCTATAAATTATCATGCAGGAAACCAAAGTTATGTTCAACAGTCTCCCAAGGGAATTAACAGCGGTTCAAAAAATGTTAGCGAGGTGCTAGAAGTGGTAAGGAAATACATGTGCTTAGAGCAGGTAGTGACCGCTGAATCGGATTGAGAGAGTAATAACTAGATTAAGAATGGGGTGAAGCGCACTGGCAGCACAGGCATTAGATGATTTTTTGGTAACATTTGGAGAAAAATATCCCGTTAGGGGTGTAAATATTTCGAAATTTAAATTATTTTTGGTTTCAGCCATTAATAGATAAACAAGAAAAGATCGAAAACTGATGCGTCTTTTAAATCTATTTTCAGAAAGCTCATAGGTGCTGAGAAAATAGTTTACACGTCTGCGCTGTAGTTCTTTTTTTAGCATATTTTTTCTACCTAAACATCGAGTAAAACTTTGCTGAAAAACATAAGCCGAGTTCAAATAAAGAAAAAAATTGGAGGACACTTAAGCTTCGTCTTTAAGAGTGGAACGCGACAGCGTGTTGCCGCACTGCCAGGGAGTCCATGGGACGCCATCGCCTCGCCCACTGGACCAATCGCTCGGAGTCTCTAAGAGGCCTCTGAAAACAGCACAGACGCTGCTCGACACTAGCACTCGTAGACGGCTGCGGTTTCATCACACCTGTTCAAAAACGAAAGACACTACTCCGGCGCAGAAAGGTTGCCTACGCGCGCGCCATCTGCAGGGCCAGCGCCGTGCATGGCGAAAGGGGGTTGCAGTGGGTGCCAGACGATGGCGCTACGATTACACGCCAAGCACGGAGGGAATTTACCGGAAACGCATCGTAGTCGCTTAATTCTGAGATCTGTAATTTACATGCTCACAATTACTCATGTACGCCTCAGTAAAGGTCTCGAAGATACGTGTCCAAGAAACCTGTGCATTCACTAAACGCGCCTTTTGATCATGTTCAAAGGTCGAGCCGTCATGACGCAGTGGAAGCGTCCCCGTCTCGAACGCCGGAGGCCGTGGTTTGATTCCCGGCAGAGCCCGATTTTTCTTGCTCATGACTGTGCGTGGATTTTTACGCTGCCCCCTATATTTCCCCCAATATACAAGGATAACAACGGCCTTTCGACCGAACTAGCTGTAGATACTGTCGCGTAAAACGTGAATGAGGAGTAAAATAAATGAACCTCGAAGGAGTGAAGCTTTGCAGTTGCTGAGGAAACGAGTCTCAAATGGGCCTACAATATATGGAAAATATAGTGCCTACCGCGTGTCCGTAAAGCCCGTAAAGTACACCAGGTCGTCGAAGTTAATCCGGAGTCCTCAACTTCAACGTGTCTAGCAGCCACTTGCAGCTTTGGGACGTTTAACCGCACATGCCATAGGGTATTAGTGGCTGCGGACGCCACGAAAGGGAATCGTGTTGACAATAGAAGTGGCTAATAAGCTCTCATAAATAAATTATGAACCTTTACAGTTCCATTCCAATCTGCAGTTAGAGCCTTCGTGGCAGGCCGTTTAAAGAAGCTATTTCAGTTTATAGAATTTCAAGCAGCACTTGTCAGACTAGAGGGTTATATTGCATGACTACAGTGAGAGACAGCACACCAACACGGAGGACGACAGGACAGAGTCCTCCTTCCTGTCATCGTCCCTGTTCTTGGACTCTGTTTATGCGCTGGTTACTGTAGATTCCCTGAGGAGCGCACACAGGGACGTCCCCTAGTACAGGTCACTCTGTGCTGTTTGTGTCCCGTGACCTTTTAAGCTCCGGATTGAAGAGACAACGTCACCTTGCACTTGGGCAGTCGAGTCACGTGTGCTTCTGGTATCCCTCTGTGCTCACCACGGCCGCGCTGCTTTCCGGATGCCAGGAAGCAAAGCAGAAAATCATCGCGATAGAGCGGAGATCATCATAGCGTTTTTGAAATTCCGAAAACACTAGGGCAACTACTAACTGCTTGCAACAAAACACCAATTGCAACCAGGCGCTTAAGTGCATTAGTTAAAAAGATTACTATTAAAATTCATTCAGCCAGCTTACAGTTTACATGGCTCACCTGGTATAAACATAGCGCTGGTAACAGACTGCCGTAATAATACCTTGGATAGTGAAAGCGAGCGGAATGAAGTTTGAAAGAACGTCACGAGAGAACGTGGCTTCCCTTACTGTGAAGAAAGGTAGACGCAAGAAATTACTCCTACTTATGGCCAACAAACGACAGTGCCTAACATGCCCAATATACCTGGATAAAAATTTTGAGTGTTGGTAAATCGCAAGGTAGAGATATAGAAATATTGAAGATAATGGTCCATTCTTCCGATCTGTAGAAAAAAAAAACTTTCTTTTGTTGCGTTTCCAGCGCTCGCATCGAGCAGTTTAGACTGCTATATAGAAAACCAATGGTGAACGCTTTTGACGGTAGCAAAAAACGTTAATAGGAAAAAAATGCGAGCTTGACGACGAGATATCTGCGGATATGTAATTGTTGTAGTGAAATCTTACAACATAAGAAAAAGTTGCTCTCATAAAATCTTTCCCGTTGAAAAATGTTTTTCTCCAAAATTGTTGGGTATGAGGCTAGATAACGCTTGTCCTCAAGACGCAGAGTAGCAAAACTGTTCAGAAGGGAGCGATGACGAAATTCTCCGGAAAGTTGAAAGCGCTAGTCATCGAGCCCCTTTTCGCAATTACACCCGAGGACCGACATGTTCCCCATTCTCCGATGCAGCACCCTCACATAACAAGACCAATGGGAGTGATACCGGAGAACATTCGAGTACGACTGACCCATCCCGGAGTAAAAAGCCGTATACGGGCCCTACCTCTTCGAGGTTCTCGTCTATGACCCCTGATTCGAGTCGGCGGACAACCCCCCGGCATGGATCGCCGTTTACGACGCCGGGTTCCAGTGGGAACGCTACACCACCGTCTGGTAGGACCCACTCAGCTAGCCCAACTTACCCGGGTCCGAAGACAACCAGACGCCCTGGTTCTTCGACGGGCCGTACTTCACATACCGCTAGGAGTACGCACCGGAAGCCAACAAATCACTCGATACGACCGCCACATACGCCGCCCGGACCCACTAGAAAATCAACAACCAGGCCGATGACCAGGCCAACGACTACACGAAAACTAACGGCTAGACCAACATCACGGAAACCAACGATCAGACCGGCAACACCCAAACCAACGATTAGACCAACACGGAAACCAACGATCAGACCGGCAACACCCAAACCAACGATTAGACCAACAACACTAAAACCAATGACCAGACCAACAACACGAAGACCAACGACTAGACAAACGACGACAACACGGAAACCAATGACCAGACCAACAACACAAAGACCAATGACTAGACAAACGACAACACGGAGACCAATGACCAGACCAACAACAAGAAAACCAATTACCAGACCAACGACAACACTAAAACCGACCACAAGAACAACGGCCAGACCAACAACACGAAAACTGACGACCAGACCAACGACAACACGAAAACTGACGACCAGACTAACGACCACCAGAAAACTGACGACCAGACCAACCACCACACGGAAACAGACGACTAGACCAACTACAACTCGAAAACTGACGACCAGACCAACGACCACACGAAAACCGACTACCAGACCAACGACAACACGAAGACAGACGACCAGACCGACGACCACACGAAAACCGACGACTAGACCAACGACAACACGAAGACAGACGACCAGACCAACGACCACACGAAAACCGACGACTAGACCTACGACAACACGAAAACCGACGACTAGACCAACGACCACACGAAGACCGACGACTAGACCAACGACCACACGAAGACCGACGACCAGACCAACGACAACAAAAAAACCAACAACCAGGCCAATACCCACGACGAGCCGAAAACCAATGACGAGTCCAACAACACGAACACCGATGACCAGACCAACAACAACACGAAAACCGATGACCCCACCAGCGACGACTAGAAAACCAGTGACCAGACCAACAACGACCTCAAGGATAACCACAACTTCAAATGGTGAGTGGAATGCACCGTGGAGTGTTGAAAGAGCCTTACACCCTTTTCGCTTTCATAACACACGCTTCCGCAGACCGCATAGAACGGGGAATTAGTGCATGAGATGTAAAATTGCGAACATTGCATGTTGCATACGCTGGTTGCGGAACACATCAATGATCGCAAAGCACTTGGGAAAAAAATTCAGAAATACTGTAGCCGTTGACCTTCGGGTGGAACAATGACTGCATAATACTTCCCACTGATAATGCACATGCATTAGCAGTGGACAGACAATTAGTTTACACCTCGATGACCCAGTGTTAGCTGCCCGCCGAGGGGACCTCAATGCTAAGAACTTTGCTGGCTCAGACAGGTTTCGGCAAAAAGTGGTAACACTAGGAAAATACGAAATTTTCTAACTAGCAATGCAAGCGAACAGCCAAATGCATTAAACTACGCATGGAATGCTGTTTAATACGACGCTGAAGTGATTGTAGAGAACATGCTGACAGATGTTAAGAAATACTGTTGTCCAGAGTATATGCCAGCCAATTCATAAGTCACTTTCTCGCAGTCAGGTCTAAGTTTAAAAGATTAAAATTGCAACGCTCAGGTGATATTCCATTATTATGGTTATTAAGGACACCAATGCAGAATGCCATTCCGGAAAAATCTGGATTTATTAATAAGCGTACGATAAACGACAACTGGAAAGTAACAAATTGACGAAAAGGCAAGGTATTTAGCTCATTGTAAAGTGACTTTGAGGGAGAATGCAGTTGGCAATATATATATATATATATATATATATATATATATATATATTTGTCATGGAGAACAAGGAATAAAAGAAGGAATAAAAATGCGAGCTTAATTCAGCGACAAAATATGGGATTGGAAATAATTTTGCGTTTTAAAAAAAAAATAAATACCAAGCAAGACCTTCGTTAGAAATGATTGAGCACGTTGATTAAAATGTCAGATTTTGATTTCAAACTGTAGAAAGGAAGATGGCTGTGTTCGAAAGTCGTAGCTTGTAATAAAGGAGCAAATCATTCATTGAAATCCATCCAAGCGCAGTCATACGACTACAAAGGAAAGCTATACAGCTTCTACAGAAACTTATTTAAAAAAATCATCCTGGTCCAGAGTGGTGGTCCCAGGTTCGAACCTCGGGCCAGGACGGATTTTTCTTTAAATACGACGTTTCTATGGAAGCTGTATAGTTTTCTTTGGTAACCTTATGACTGCGCTTAGGTTTGTGCCATTGAGTAATTTTCTCCTTTATTGCAAATGCACTCCACCTTGGGGGATTACCTTAAAACATTCGACTATAGTCGTAGCTTGTGTCCATTCAGACACATGGATGCAGTATGAGAGTAGTAGTTTGAGGTGAATGATTATAAACTTAATTTTTGTGGCGAATAAAGCGTAAAATTTGTGTGCCAATGCAAAACGTTCATTAGACCTGTGGGAAGTTTTTCTTGTGGTATGTTCAAAGATTCTCTCATGTATAAATTATTCAAGTCAAGGCTCAGTGAGTTAGGTATATTATTATTATATATAAAACGCAAGGGCCCAGTTAGAGCACTGAGTATATGCCACGTTTACAGGCTTACTATTTCTTTGAATTTGGTGGGATCGGTCTGATAAACAGCTTTGAATCAGTAGTGGAGGTGAAGAATTAATTCCAAAGCATGCGAGTTTTTGTCGGAAAATGCGGAGGTTTATTGTATCCAAGACTTAGGTTACATCAGTAAATGCATCTCCAATGAGAAGTCGCTTATCAATGACCTGCTTAATTTTGTCAATAGAAGACATGACGTGAGTCTCGCGAAAAAGTTATGAAAACCTAATTTGTGAGGTGAAAGTGACCACTTGCTATTGGTATGAGTCGTGCAGAGACTAGTTATCCGGTCATTTTATGAAAAAAAAAGGCGGACAGTACGATTTGGACGGTAATGATAGATCCGCCATCCCCTTTCTTGTAGCATGAGTAATTTCTCCAGCCCTTGATATATCGGGAAACACAGAACACGTGCTTCATGGCTGTCTAATTTAGAGTACTTAAACAATGGTAAACATTTCTCGCAATTTATTTTGAGCATTCACCCAGCCGCTTTGGAGGTACCCTTCCATTTGTAACGATGGAAATGTGCGAACTGGTATAACTGTTAACAGTGTGGTGCATTAATATAACCGTGAGTTTTGGTTTTATCGTAGCAGTCTGTCTATGCCAGGTTTATTCTGTCATGAAAATTAATGGCACAAGCGCTTTTTTTTTTCTCGTGCAAATTGATGCGTTCATGACTGAAAGAACATTACTGCGCTCAATCATAAGCCATCACCAACTATCCCTAATTGATGCCTCAATAGTACGTCGGTCGCCATGCGTATTGCTATAGCGCTAAAATGGGAGGTCAGCCTTCGGGTTTTGGCTAGCTAGTTTTGTACTTTGAACATAATGTCATCTCCATCTAGGTGAACCGTCATGAACGGGTCATGAACTCTACACTGGATGGAGGGAAATAATTCTAGTTTTGTTTTGATTGTCTCCTCTGGGCGCATTGTGATATTTTCATCAGATTCTTTTTGGAGCCACTCTCACCAGCCTTTTTCCTCCTTTGTCTTTCAAAGCTTCGTCACCAAGTTACGATAATCGTAAGTACCGGCCGATGCCTTGCATTTATTCACAAAAGAAAGGTCTGGAATCGTATTCCAGTTCTTTAGACTCCATAAAGGGATTATTTTAAAGTAATTTTTAAGGCAAGATTGCATAGAACAAGCAGCAAGGCATCCTGAACCATTCTGCAAAATGATGTGCACATTGTCGGGTCGTTGGAAACTTCTGAAAAAAAAAAGGATCATAAAGGGTCAGAAAGGAGGAGTTCTTGAAAGCGGTTAGTTCATTGAGAACAACATGATTTATGGGTGTGTGTGTGCTTCTCTCGTTTTGAATAGTGATCTTCAACTTTGATGCACGAGCGACAACATAACTCGTTTATTTTGTGCAAATTGATAGTGTCCTTTCATATGTTGCTCCATGTACATTCCCTGACACCTTGCACTCCCCATTCTCTTAAGCGTGTTGAGAACATTGTTCATTTTTCTTTTTCCCTGGAAGCTGTATAGCTTCCCTTGTAGCCAAATAACTACGCTTGGGAGGATGCCCGTGGATAATTACTCCCTTATTACAAATTTACTCTACCTTGGGGGATTGCCCTAAACATTCGACCTTGCATGACGAGAATAACCCCTTTGAAATGTGGTCATCCTTTTACGGTAGACAATTAGTACACGTCCTCATTCGAGGGTGCCAAGGTTAGCGGTTGGCACGTGGCGGAAGTTGATTGATAGTCATTCCATATCAGTGTTTATCTTGTTATTAAAATAATCGAAATGGAGAACTGAATATTTTTATCTGTGGGAAAATGCCCGGGTATAGATTTGAAGGAGTATTCGAGCAATATGAAATATGTGAAGAATATATACAGGAAGAAATATGCAAGGACTAAACGAAGCTTCGTTTACGCCTGCTTTATTTGTACTACTCTCTAGGACTTCTGCTTTTGAATGTGCGCTTAGACGTAGATTGAAAGGAATTTGCAGAACTGAGCTCGCTTGAATTCTCAGCGAGCGCAGTGGGTCCACTGGCGACAACTGACGCTCTCCGCCGAAGTACAAAATATCAGAGGGTCATCGCATACACCAATACACTAAGGAAAAAGCTCAAGCTTTACTCACGTTATTCGAGGTTACTGGGCGATGATAGTTAGAGGACGGTCAGTATGAACGAATCCGCCCCCCTTCCATTTGCGATCAAGTGGTAGTCATGGCTCCAAGATGAAGGTTAAACCGGGAAACATAGGATCATCTTTAGGGAAAAAAACTAAGGATAAGTGCTCGTTCAACGCAAAAAAAACTACTTCAGTGCTTTTCAAGAGCTTTAATTCCCGCATTTAGCTTCACTTCTGGTTAGGACAAGCAAAACGCCTTTCTTTTTTTCACCGAAAAATATTAGTGTGCCGAGGGAGCTGGGTACAAGCCCATTTTAAGAGTTTGACTTTAACAACCAATAGGCTCTGACATCCTCATATATGAGGACGCACTTGCGTTAATCAGGATCAACAGGTGCGACCAAAATGTGTGTAATTCTTTCTTCTTAGCCGTGCACAAGGTGATTAAGCTAATAAAAAGGTCCACAGCCTACAAACAATTTAGGGCTGAAATTTGTGGTCAAGATCTGGGAGAACTGAAGCCGGGAATTAACACTTAATACTAGTGCGTACTGTTGAGACCATATTCCACACAGGACTGGGGCAGACTAGTGCTGACTATTTTGTAAACCACGTGTGTTTTTGTCATGGTTCCACTTTCCGCTCCCATGGCCTTACGGCGGATTCGCTTGTAAGGCGCCACACGCACTGAACTTCGACAATACTTGATATTCCTGAAAACTGGGAAACGTTTTGTAGTTCTAAAGCAATTAAAGGAGTATAGACACCTCTTTCGGGTGCGTGGTTTCTTCCTTGTAAAGATGTGTACAGCATCATTGTACATGAATTACCGCGTGGTATTCTCCTACGACCGCTGAAAAATGTACAATCAAATTTCTCGTGCTGCTTCGGCTTCGGTTTCAACAGCCGAACGATGACTGTGACGTCAAAGTGTGGTTACAGGTCACGTGAGTCATAAAAAGACTGTAGTATAATCGCTGCCACTACACTGGTTGTCATTCCGGCTTTTGAGGAAGACAGGCTTCAGCACTATATGGGATTAAAACGATGAGGCAGCGATTATATCGCAACTTTTCCATGCCTCACGTGACTTATAACCACACTTTGACGTCACAGCCATCGTTCGGCTGTTGAAACCAATACCGAAGCAGCATGACAGAAAAAATCGATTGCTTTCCGCATCACTGTACCGAAGAAAACATGCCACCAAAGTTAGGCGTCTATACCCCTTTAATTTCAGCGGAGACACGTTCGAAGTGCCTTTGTAATCTAAGAGTAATTGCAGCTGTCCACAAGTAAAAATCCAGAGACCAACCAAAGTTACTTAACCTGTCCACCGGATTGTGAGCCAACTGCCCACCGTGGCAAGTAGCAGTTAAATTAACGATTGGTCGCTTGACAACAGCAACCTGAGTCACAGAAGGCCCAACGCTGAAAGCACCTGCCATCACAAGGCAGAGGCACATCGCTTAACCGCTGCACCACTGTGCCAGGAGGGGTATGAGGACTCCCACAGATTTATGAATGTAAAGTAGAGAATGACCTTCTGCATGCATGGGAATTAACCAATTACGCTATCGCCAATACCATTTGTTGGGTGAGTCGGTGCTTACGATGATCCATAACAGCGCGACAGACTCCGTTTGTCGCGCTGGTATGGATCATCGTACACTATCGCGTCATACCCTAGAGCTGGAGCTCAAGTGTCTCCGCTAATCTTTTTCCCCCTTTGCAGGCGCATTCACGCTGATATGCGTGTTCGAATACATCAGTAGGCTGCGCAGCTCGACGCCGCAGTGCACCGACTACGTGTACATCCGGTTTTTCGTGTACTCGCACCAGGCCAACACCGACCGGCTGGTCTTCGAACGCAAGAAGGCTTATGGTGAGTTGCCGGTGCTTTGCAGAACGTTCCATTTGATCTTTATGCGCTCTCTCAGCGCTAGAATGGCAAAGTCAAAACTGTGCACCCTTTTAGTTGACAATGGAAACGGGAACCTCTATAAAGGCGGGCTCGAGTTCGCTTGTCGTCAAAAACGAGCTCAGGATCGTAATAGTACGCATCGTTCCCCTGTCGGAATCCGCCTTTTGAGGCGCCCCCTGGGGAGCTGCGAAAATTCGTCTCCTACTGGTTGAAAAAAAACGCACGTCGGAGGCGCAGGAACGATATGGCTCCACGAGGAGCCAGCTGCGCCTGCGAAGGGGCGTGTGTACTTGACAGCTGCCGCCATCTGTCGCATGCACCAGTCACTAACAGGAATTGCGCGTGGCCTCTGCGATAGAGCGCAGCGCGCCGCCGGGGCCGATCGCGGAGGCCGCGAACTGCGTATGCGCAGTAGGAGCAGGCGATTTTCAACCAGCGGAGTTGCAGAAGAGGCGGGCATGCTCATAATGGCCCTGTGAAAAAGGCGGATTACCCCGCATTTCTCTGAGTGCACGCTTGCAAGGTACGGATTGATACGAGCACACAGGCGTCAGTAAACCGAATAGAAAAAAAAACGTGGCACGACGCTTAACCTACCCTAGAGTGCAATGTGCAGATTCAGGTGGCGCCCCCATGCAGCGTGGCACGGTTCGGAACTAAAAGGGGTGGTCAGACACTACTTACCCCAGCTGTACAATGTCGTAGCATTAGAGATACCTGCCGCGTAAGTACTACCTCTGCCTACGGGATTGTGAGAAAACTGCCTACCGTGGCAGGTGGCATACAAATTAAAGATTGGTCGCTCGAAAAAAATCAACCTGGTCCGCACAAGGCCCACCGCTTAAAGCACCTGCCATCGCAGGGCAGTGGCGCATCGCTTAACCGCTGCACCATTGCAAAGTCAGGAGTGATATGAGGACTCCTACTTCTTCTGCATGTATGGGAATTAACCCCTAGATGCTGTTACGTCATACCCTTAAAGCGGAGTTTCAAGTGTCTTTCCCAATTTTCTTCACATTTCCTAGGTTACGAAAGCTCAGTTTTCATCAAGAAAAACCCCTTTTTCATTAGAACACAGTACTGTCTACACATGCAGATGAACTTGAATTTGTAATCAGTGTCTGTATAGCGGAGAATAACACAAATTTTGCTCATTTCCAAACAAGATGTTAACTATAGTGATCGGTTTATTATACCGGCATCGTAAGGCCTCGCACGGGCCTTTCTCATTTGAGACAAGCGAAAGCGTTAGTGTAACAACGTCTTACATTGGGCGCTGACCGTCACAGACAACACCGTCAAGCTGTACTACGACGACACCGCAGCCCTGTGGCGAAAGTTCGGCTCCTACAACACTTTGGACTCCAGTGTGAAGCACAGCAAGATGAGCTACCCTCACTCCCGCTGGTTGCTCGGCATGTGGGGCTCGGCCTACATCAGACTCATGTAAGTCTGCATAGACGTCGCTCCGCGCAGGCTCGCCCGCCTTTCAAACAGATTCCTGAATAAGAAAGTGCTGTGGCGTTGCTTGCCTTATTTGTGGGATGTCGGGTGATCTCCCCCGTCCACGTTCTAAGGAGAACTCTCCGTTCATATAAGCCGCGTTTACACGAATGCGACAGAAGTCGACTCCAGTCCGCTTTTGTAGCGATAGCTACATTACACTAGCATTTCCAGCCTTCAGCGTGGCGGCGCCGTTGGTCACGTGGTTGGTCATGTGCGTTGATCACGTGGTGCGGAGCAGCTGCTGCTGCCGACGGCGTGGCGCGCAACAGCTGCAACAGCTGTGCGCATGCGCCGTGTCAAGTCGGACGAAGATGAAGAAGGAACGCCCAGCGAAACAGAGCGGCGAAAGACTGACTTTGCAATTCGACTGAACGAGTTCCACTCGGCCAGCTGTAGCTGTCGCGTCACGCCAGGTTTAACCAGAGCTAAACCACGGCTAATTTTTGTAGCGATAGCTACATTACGGTAGCGTTTCAAACCTTCAGTGTGGCGGCGCCGCCACCCTGTGGCTGCGCCGCCACGCTGTCACGTGGTTGATCGCGTGGTTCGGAGCATCTGCCGACGGCGCGGTGCCGTGGCTGATCACGTGGTTCGTCAAGTGGTTGGTCACGTGACCAAGTTTTACTCGGCCAGCTGTAGCTATCGCGTCACTCCAGGTTTAACCAAAGCTAAACCACCGCTATTTTTTTCTTCTGCTTTTATTCATCTCCCACTGATGAAAACCCCAAATAAAAAAAGACATCCCCTATGCCCCTTGGTTTCACTGTTGGCTTCCGTTGTTTGTCATAACGAGCACCACTTTCCGTTCTTTTGTCTGCTTCCATATGCACGTAATTTATGCTAAGGGACAGCTGCTAGCTGACGTTTCGCAATGGACGCATGGAGTGCTACGCAAGCTTTCGAGAAAAGTGGCACAGGAAACTTTGACAATTCGCGCAAAAGCCAGCATGAAATAAATTACTATATAATGCCGAGCAGCGTGTGAGGACGTTGCACTGAAGACGCTTTAAAGGCAACTTATCACGGCGCTATTGACTGAAATTTCTAATAATAATAATTACAGTAATGATACCTTTTGTATGTTGAATTCCTGTGGAAATCTTAGAGTACAGTTCTGACGTTGGCCAGAAGCAGTGGTGTAAGTTTTCACGTTAAATTCACAGGAAAAAATGCATCCTGGACTACCTCAGTGAATATAGATTCATTTGAAGGACTGCCTACTAAGAGGTCATAGTTAATAGCCCATTTTCATAAGGGCCTACTCTGAAGCCTACCGGAATAAGAATGTTTAATGTGGTTTCTATTTGTGCGATATTTGCCAATTAATGGGTGGCAGTAGTGGTTGTGATAGGTAAGCTGCGCAAATTGCGTGATAAGGATGACGCAGCAGCAGTGCATCTGCATTTGTTACAGGGCAGGTCTGTGGGAAGCCAGCACTCTCCGGGAAGCTCTGTACAGCACCCTCCGCGGCAACTTCAGCGAAAGGGTCACCATGGCGGACTTCAATGGTTTCGCCATTATCAACAGCCTCGTGAGGGACACCCGGCCGAGGGGTCGCGCCGAACCCTTCAGTCACGTGAGTTGCATAAAATTACAGAGTATTTACGTTACGTGCACTGAATGCGAAAGTGTTGTGTTGTGTTGGGTTTTATGGCACATAGGCAGCTAAGGCCATCATGCGCCAAGCTCGAGGTTTAGAAATGGTTTTCCGTAGAATGTTTAGGAATATAAAAAATCGTCGATGGTGTAGATGGCCTAAAAATATTGAACTGCCTGGTAAAAAACAAAGAAGAAATCTGGAAATGGCTAATGGTAAAAGCCACAGAGAAGGTCAGGTAGTCTCAGCAGCTATCCTTGGCTGGGCAAGGATTCTGAGGCTCCCAACCAATCAAATGAAAAGCCTCAGCCGTCTCAGGAATGAGAAAGTGACTGAGGTGTACCAAGCAATAGAGCGAACCAGTGGTTCTGAATTCGAAAGTATGCACGGGGGGTGTTCGGTTGTGGGGATGGCGTACTACTCTAATGCAGTGACGCGGAGACTGGCAGTTTAGCGCGCCGAATGTTGTGCACCTGCGATGCCCAGAGTTCTAATGAAGTGGCCAGCGAAGCTGATCCGATCGCGCCGACCTGGTTTCGAAACCCACTTCGGGAAAAATTTAAGACATGTATTTTTCGGTCTTTCCTTAAGATGCACAGGTCAGGTGAGTTTTTGGACACTCTGACGTGGACAACGCTGGATTTTCTACCTCATGAACCATATAATGCTTTCGCATTAAGGGGGGACACTGGTCTTAAAGCTATTTTCATTATTTCTATGCCAATAATAATGAAATTTAACTATATTGCCCAGTTTTTTGTGCTGATTTCAAATATGCCTTTCTTTTTTTTCTAAGCTATTAAAGCTATTTTCATTATTTCTATGCCAATAATAATGAAATTTAACTATATTGCCCAGTTTTTTGTGCTGATTTCAAATATGCCTTTCTTTTTTTTCTAAGCTAGTTATTACCCAAGTTACATCACATTAATTAGTCATTAATTAGAACCTCACTACAATGAAAATGGCTTGGCAAAAATTAATTTTTTAAACATGGCTACATAGCCTAATGAATAGAGAATGCAATGTTCAAGGCAGTTTTTCCATTTTATCCATGTGTGTATTTTAATGAAACTTTGAACACCAACGTTCAAAATGTGCTTGTCAAGCATTCAAAAGTTTGCAAAATCATTAATTTTTGAAGCCTGATAGGGGAATTCTGTCTTAAACATTGCAACCCCTGCACCTTAAGCTTCCTTTAGCAAAAAAAATTACATCTCTATCTGCTCTAGATGCAGAGATATCATTGTCCCAAAACAGCCGGGTGGCAAGAATTTGCAAATTGAGAAAAATGAGAAAAACCCAAATGGGCCACAATTTATTGAATATTCATGATGATATCTGCATATTTATATTTCCTGGGGGCTAATAAGCACCAGGCATGTAGTCTGACTGCTGCTTGTGGGTAGAGTGCCGCTTTTGCAGTGCCCGTTGCACACTTGCAGAAGAGGCCCGTTTGCGCATAGACTCGGTTGTTCGTCGCCTATCCTTCTCAGCCATCCTCTTCCTGTTACTTAGGCCAAGGTTAATGTCCAGCTCGCTGAGTATTTGGGAAGACGCTTGAAGACTGCCTGCATTGAAACGGACAACAGCCTCTGCAACAGCGGCTTGAACCGCAAATAATGATGCATGGCGCTCCTTTGGTGCCAGTGACCATATTAGCGAGTGCAAACTCTCGTTGCTGTTTTGAGTTTTTCCTCGCTGGCAACGCTCCAGCAGCTTTCGGTCTGCCAAGCGCTGATATATTGGCAATAGTGCCTTGCACACATGCAATGGCAAGCTATATCTGTGCTTCGGAGTGGGCTCTCCCTTTGCTGCGGCAGCATTTTGGCGGCACCATGAGCTTGGGCCCATTGGGCACAGGCTGTGATTTGACACATTATCATTTGATGTAACGTGGTGATACGTGGCCATCACTGCCTGCTGCATTGCTTCGACATCTCCGGTGTGAGACTTCAGAGCCCAGCTGTAGTATGCAGTCAACTTGTTCACAAGGTCGCCCGTGAGCTTGCCTTTGCCACTGAGGCTCTCTGTTCCCTCGCCTTTGTGCTTAGCAATCACATTGCGCAGGGCCGTGCCCATGCGCTTTTGCACATGGTTTGTGCAGTCCTCTTTCTGCACTTTTATAAAACCATACACATCAGCATCCTGCAGTGCCAGAAATGTGCGGCTATCTCCATCACACAAAACTGTCGTGTATCGAAGGCCATGTTTCTCTAATGACCTTTGAAACATGACAAGTGCAGCCTGCACTTCCATCTCGCCAGATTTTTTTTCCGTGTTTTTCTGACACCTGTGGCTGCTCTTCCATGCCTCATACGATGGGTCACTTTCCGTAGGCCCGCACTTGCACCCCGCACAGAAGTTGCTGAACACAACATAGTCTAGTACAAGTCCAGTGAACAGCTCAATCACTGCGGCCACACCGATGTGCGATGAATGACCCCGGGTCATCCACGAACCGTCGAACGAGACAGCGATATTTCCAGGGTTGTCCAAGTGCAACTCTGTGTAGAGCTCGCGAACGGAACGGGCGCTGTCCATCATCACTTTTTCGGCTGCGCGTGTTGTCGCGGGCGTCAGCTTGTTTTTCATGTAACCTTGCCAGGTTTTACTGTGAAGCCCTCTATGGGAGATATTCATTACTGCAAAGACATCGTTCAGTGCGGTTTGGCGATTTCCCGTACTTTGCATTGCCCGTGCAGCAAGAATATTAACAGTAAATGGACTTATTTTTTGGCTTCCTTGAGCGCGCGGCGAACTCCACGCAGATGAAATCTCGCCGCAGTTCACGCACAAGAGAGCGAGCCTCACGGCTAAACCGTATTCACGATCACCTTTAGAAACGTCCACGTTTCCGCCACACACCTTGCACTTGACGGCACTCAGCAGTTCGGTGAAAGATTCCAGATTCACAACAGTGAACGCAGTATCGTGTACACTGCCGTTGGCGTCTCGAAGCGGGCGATCGTCGCAGTTGCCGATGAAATCCTGTTTCCTCTGCGTTGCTGAAGTCGAATCGAGAGCTTGTAGCTTTTCTTTAGCTTTCGTTTCAATTTCGAGCAATTCCGAACGCTGTAGCATCCTGGTGTCGCAGCGTATGCGGCCGCTGTGCGTAGCTGTCGCCGAGCTCGTTAGGCTTACTTCGTCGTCCGCTAACGCCGCTTCACCGGCCGCTGGCTCTTGCGCATTATCGGTGCTTTCCGATGATGCAGGACGTGAAGGAAGGTTGTTGACTCGCTTATTTCTTTTCCTCTGACCGAACTTGTGCCGCGAGTGGAATTTAATCGGCGACATCGTTGTGCGTCGGTCTCGCTTCTTTCAACAAAATGGCGCCGGGGACGCGTCTGCCAGCGACCAGCAGCAAGCCTAGCAGACGAAGCATGCGAGAATCCGCCAATGGGAGGGCTCGTTTCAGTCACGTGCTCATATCAGCGAATCAGACCTTGTGCTTTTTTTGTTGTTTGTGCTTGTTTTTCTCCGCGGCCATTCAGGGCATGCAAGCACAAGCGGCGGGAAATTGAAGCGCAGAGAGTCTTCTTTCAAACGAGACCAAGATGGCTGCGATCGGCGCGCTGAGACGAGCGTTCCGCGGAGTAGAAAATGCACCGTTTTTATCGTCTGCTCATGCACAAAATCGGGTGACGCGGTGATTTACATTTCGTAATACGGCAAAAATATTGATTTCTGGGAGACAAAAATTTGTGAAACTGGAGATTAATAGTTGTAGATTCCGAAAATGCCAATTTCGAAAATTCGACTGTTTGGTCATTTTTTGATCCCAAAGACCCGTGTCCCCCCTTAAAACAGCCGCATCCAACAGTACGGCGAGAATGGCGCATATTTTTAACGGAAAGTTGTTCATGCGCGTAAGTTCTTCGCATGCTGAAAGCCTGCAGTATAACAATCAATATATTCGAAGACAAGTCCAGTAATTTCGGACAAAAATTTTGAAAATTAGAAAATTGTACGATAATTTTTCGGTAATATTGAAGGTAATGGTGCATTCTTCTGACAGATAGCAAAATCTTTCTTTTAAAGCGTTTCAGAAACATCAGTCGCATCGAGCAGTTAAGACTCCCATAGAAAACTAACGGGGAATGCTTTTGATGATAGCAATACAGTTAGTATAAAAAATTCACGACTGTCGTCGGGTGGTCCACAGATATGTTGGTGGTAGTAGTTAAAGCTTACATCGTATAAAAAATTACGTTCATAAATGATGTCCCGCACCAAAATGCCTTTGTCTAGAACACCTGCTCCAGGTGTTTGTAGTTTCCTGCTGTCGACAAAAACGCACCCAGTTGCTTTCTATGGCAGTCTTAGTTGTGCTAGGTGCGAGTGACGCACAAATGGAAGTAACAACAAATTCCTTCGCATTAGAAGATTGGACCACTCCCATCAATACATTCGTAATAGTATCTTACAATATTCAACAGTCGCCAAACATTTAAGAATGATTTTCAAGAAAGCTGCACTTGAAACAATCGAATGAACTCTGATAGACAACTACCTCTGCGCAATTCTGTAACCTCATCTCCAGCGGACTTCACTCATCCCAGCGTGGGGGCCAGTGAGACAGCCCCAGAAGGGGAAGCTTGGCACGTTTCAAGTCCCGCTCGTCTTTACACCTAGCCATTTCCACTCTAACCCCACCTTCCCCAATCTTCACGCCAGCCTGGAGCACGCTCTTTTCTCTTGTTTCATTGAGTACAGCTCCCTTTGGACAATTTCCTCCCTACAGGGGGTCGAAATTGTTGCGATGCCTGGAGTAATGGTCAAAAACGCAGCGGTGCAATCAAGGTTTTCATTCTTTGCTACCGCCCAATGTTTCTAAGAACGAGTAATCATTGCTAATTGGGCTATGCTGAAGAGGTCGAGGCGGAATGTACACCGCCTTGACTGAATCAGAATAATGTTGACTTGAGTCAACGCGACCTACCATATTCGGGAGGCTTGATGGCGTCCGATTCAACTGTCCCTCAGAGTGGCCTGCTATAGCAGGCATTTAAAGGGGGAAGGTGGGCTAGTTGCTGATCTTTAAATTCAAGATACATGGCAACTGGCGCTAAAGACGCTAAAACAAGCCATCCTTAACTCTGTCATCGAAAGAATTACAATTCTTGAGCCAGAAGGTGCCGTTGCACATGCGCTTTAGGGTGGGATCTGTTGTACATGTTTTGCCTATATATTGAATGTGTCGGTCTGTAATAAAACCAGTTGACGTCTAGCGTTCGTGGTGTCCGTCTCTCTTCTGTCCTTGTCTTTAGCGCTTTAGTTACCATGCGCCTTGAATCAATAGCAGGTATTTGAGCCTCAGAAGAATCAGCGATTTTTAAAAGCCCAGGGTGCTACATCATAAGCAATGCTGTAATGGCGGCTAGTTGGTTTGTCATCTTCAGGTTGGCGCGCTATACTTTGGCACCAGGACTAGTTAAAAAAAACAGGACAAGACAAGTACGTGCTATATCATGACACTCCTGCCGAGATTTGGTCATAAATGGTCTCATCACAAGCAAGGTCATATGACCTATTGGCAACCTGACCAAATGGTCATGTGACGCACTTGTCACAACAATAGGATATGTGTCTGAACTCGCCAGAGCTCATTCTCACCTAACATATTTTTTACACCTAGAGTTAATATATAGGGTGCTTCCAGACAGGTTTAGCGTATAACAGCATCATCCAGTCACGTGATATCACACCCCCATCATGTGAACCTCCCACGTGACCAGCGCCAGGCACGTGAACGTGCTTCAGTTGCGATAGCCCTAGTTGCCGTAAAATCTAAGTCTTAGACATCACGGCATTATCATGGTCAAAAGAAACTGACCTCCTCCCCTCCCCCGCCCCACTCTCCAGCCGTTTTAGACACCAGGAGTGCATCGTCAAGTGGCGCCCGCATGCAATGCGGCTTCTTTCGGAACTTGTAGGAGGAGTCGGTTACTTTTGTCCCCGATAATACGCATTTGTCATTGCCAAAAGAAAGGCAGCAGCACAGCGACAGTTGTCGCTGAGCTTAGCGTGTTACGGAAATGAGCGCTTCGCTATTTCTACAGCGATAGCTGTTAGCCGCCCGTCCCTGGCTTGCGCGTCGTAGTCGTCGTCGCCGTCGGCGTGTCCGGTGCGTGTGTTGCCATGATTACCACGATTATCGTCCGTGGGGACCATGGCAAACCCTGGGTATCGTTATCATCCCGCATTACACCACATAGGTTTGTGTTAAGGCCTTTATTAATGGAGTGCTTCTGTGTCTTGTCGTCTGGTGTCACCTTATGTAACGGACCAACTCGGTCACATAAGCCTACTGGTGGCTCTGTTTGGAACATCCGCCTACCAAAACTAAACGCCTACACAGCTATCGTGGAATCTCGCGTTAGATAGTCGTAACCGTCCTGTGAATTGTTTCTTATATTTTTTTTTCTCCCGGGCCTACAGTTGACGCGTTTAGTGAGCATTCCGCATTCAATTGAACGGACTGCATTGCTCGCAGGTATTCCGAGGCACAAAGTACGGTGCCCCTGTCTTGGATCCCAAATGGGTCTTCATCCACACGGCGGCGATTTGGCCCGGTGGCGACAGGTACATTCCAGAAAAGATGGTGTCCGACATACTCAGGTGAGGCACAGTTCTGGCGCAATTTACTCCATGTGTCACGAAGGAAATCAAAAGGTTTTGACGCGAGAACATTCAGGCCCTTTCACCAAATAACGCGGCGTAGTCGTCGATGGCGACGTGAGCAAAAAATCGTCAGAGAAATCCCCAGAGGTGATATCCCATTCCAGCGTGATCACAGCCTGCCCACTGTGGCAGGTGGCAACCTGCCCATTGGAATGTGATCGAGCAGCCCACCATGTCAGATGGCAGTGTAATTAATGATTGGCCGCGAGAAGTTGCTCCGGAAGGGCGACCTGGGTCTCATAAACCCCACAGGTGGCAGCAACTGTCATCGTAGGGCAGCGGTGCATCGCTTAGCCGCCGCACCACTGATCCTTTTTTTCTTTATTGCATAGAAATAGTGCCGAAAACAAAAACCTAATCATGCTTACTCCATAAAACACCCTGCCACCATACCCCTGCACGACCCCGCCTTCCAAAACTTCAAAAGTCTGGGAGCCACACACATGCATCTTGATAGGGGAGCCAGCTAGGCGGCTCTTCCAGAAGAGCATATACTCCCCGCTCTAAAGCGCATAGCTCACGAAACAAATATTTCGACGACCGTGGTAATTCGGTGTGGCAGTCCATCACGCGGCTTCTCCAGAAACTAAATAGTCCCAGGACCACAAAGAGATCATATGACAAACGCATTTTTCTCCACAGGCAAGAAACTGATACTGTAGGGTGTGATGTCAATGTCCTTCTTAATTGTTCGTTGTAATATGTTCCAAGAAAACATAACATCAATGCACAGAATAAAACAAGGGTCAGTTGTATCTGGTGTATTGCACAGGAGTGGTATGAGGACTCCCAGCGATCTAAGAAAAGTAGAGAACATGTGCCTCTTTCGAGGAATCGAAGCAATTAGGAGTGAAAGAAATATAACCCACAGTGTCATCAAAGAATGATTCACCTCTGCATGAAGAGTGGATGCATATAAAGCTCTCAGAGATTAAATCGTGGTATACAATACTGTGCGCAAAATTTTCTGAGCCCGACAATCAGGGATTTAGCGCCCGTTTGCGACAAGGCGTCGAACAGGTTTGTGGTGGTTGTATAATCAACCTCCTCGGACTAACGTCAATCGTGCTCGTTTTAATACAAAATGCACCAACGTGACAAAGTTCGTTGTCTATAGATTTACATTCGTTTTGAGTATTTAAGCGGTTCCAATGAAGTCAGCCATTTTTTTTTTGTGCCGAATGCCTGTAGTTATGAAGAACAACGGCCTGAAATACTGACGTGGATAATCTGAGCTCTTTGTGTGCGCCGTAACAGTGGCACAAACCTCAAGCTAAGCGGAAACCTGCCCGTGAACTCCACTCGTGGCGAACGACAGTTCAACGCCTCTGGTGCTTTCACTGTGTGAAAAAGTATGCGGTACGTGCTGCACCTGTGTACTAACAATGGACTGTTAGTATTTAAACAGCGCACACCTAGGCAATGGCCAGCCTATTTTGAACACAGCGCAGTTATCTCGCCCGGCTCACAAAGAATGACCTAGAGTTACCACACATGCTGCACACACGATTCGAAGTCGCTTAGTCGGGATGTTTCACATCTCGTAGCTCTCGCGCTGCTAGTTCGCGGAGCGCCCACTAGGCTTCCAAGAGCGCCACAGCGCCCTCTATATTTAGCGGCGGAACTCTGGCGCAGCTGGGCATGTTGCCGAACCAAGTATTACGGTGCAAATCAACCCAGCGAGCCGACAAGCTCCTTAAGCTATCGCATAAAATGGATGGTCACCATGGAGTATTAGCGAATCACGAAGAAACGTAAAGTACCAGCGAGCCACGTAAAGTCGCGCACATGCATGAGGGTGATTATACAGCGTAAGACACAAAAATGAAAGGACAAAAACAATGAAAGACGCACAGCTCCTGTGTGTTTCTCAGTCTTTCGATCCTTTTGTCGTTGTGTATTGCTCTTTGTATAATCATGCAGAACCAACTAGCCCTCCAAATTGATATTTTAATCCACGCGTACGACACAAAATAAATTTGCTGGGACGCGCCGAACACGGGTTGAGGTAACCGGCAATGATTTTGGGAAGCGGAATGCGTGAGTACAGGAATGGAATAATTAGAGATTGTTGGGAGAGGCGTTATGCGCTGGACTGGGCTCAACGGGGTGGATGGTGATGGTTCATTTCTTTCCAATACGTGAAAGACTTCGGTAGTGCGGGATTTCAAATCAGGGTGGGCTGAACAATTTAACAGAAACACATTGGGCACACTCAAGTTCGCCTTGGAATATGGCGCCATATTGTTAAAAGGTCCCAATTAGCGGTCGCTTGTGGGTCCCCTGGCGCACCCTTTCGCATACCTTGACCCGTTTGCTGCAATGACATACTGCTTTATTACACACCGTCGTCTATAATAATTACTTGCGCTAATCAGTGGCCCAATTAACTAAGTGTTCTTCAAATGTAACTCCCCTATTTTTCGGTGTGAGTCGCTCGTATATGGCCGCCATTCATCGCACTGAACGAGCGTTCCTTATTGGTGTAGTGTTAGCGGGCCTTACTCCCGTTGCAAGGGACAGCTGGTTCGATTCCGCTGGCCCACCTTTTTTCTTTTCAGCGAAACTGCTTTTGACGTCACTACTCTCTCGGCCAATCAAGATTTTCCTATGAAGCTGACGCCTTGCTTTCCGCCGAATGGGAACTTTAGCACTCTCGCGTTTAAATTTTTTCGACGGCGGTCAAAGCCACCTTATCAGGTTCAAGCCCCTTGGCAAGTTGGATCTTGGTACACTGGGTCTGTGACTATTTCTAAGCCAGAACCTGAACATTGCGCCGCCTCAGTACGATTGGGAAAAGTGGAACATCTGGCTCTCCGGGCTACGAAGCCGTCTAATATTGCGGCCAGGCATAGAGGCCTTATTTCTGGTAGTAATTAGCAACCTCTCTGTTGGTAGCAAATTCCGACGCAATCGTTGGTACATCCCTTACAAAAATTTCTTTACACAGCCTATAGACTGTCCATAAACTTCTGCCTATAATGTCTATAGACTGTCCATAGACAAATCCTAGAGATAAGTCTATAGGCAATACAAATTGTATAAACAGTCTATAGACAATCTATAGATTTATGGCCATACACTTTTATTACTTTTGTCTACAGAAACACTATACACTATCAATAGACAAGAATATCTAAAGAAAGTCAATAGAGTGTATAGGAAGTCTATAGACTGTCTATAGACCATCTTTTAAGGGTCTCCCGTACTATGACATGAACATCGTCCATAAACGGCTAACCTGTCATCGAGGAGTCTTGCTTTACCCACTATTATGAGCGCACCAATGAAATTCCCCTTTTGAGCCCTCCCTGCACAGAACCGTCTTTTCAACAGTAAGAAAAGCGGGAAATTTCCCGAGCGACTTCAGCGCCAGAAATTATATCCCAGCTCAAACGGCGACCCTTACGCAGGGAGGCTGACCTGGTTGGGATCAGCACGAGCAACAGCACCGACGAACCCCAACATCATCTTGGCTCGTGCTTCGAGCAATGCCTTCCCTTACTATTCTGCATCTCCGCCGAATCCCATCATGCCGGCAGGCCCGGGTACCCGCGGTATGGTGAGTATCGGTTTGTCTCGTCTCTCACGGAGTCACCGCTCTAAATGAACATTGAAGACACGGGCTCTCTTTATTGATGGAAAAACATTCTGTCAGAAAATTTGTGCACTTTAGCCGTTGTTTACTATACCAATCTTTCAAACCTACCATCGCATGTTTCCACTAAAAAAAGATGGTTTATAAGTTTCAACTTCCCAAAGCAACTCAGGCTATGAGGGACGCCGTAGTGGAGGGCGCCGGATAATTCCGGGCCACCTGGGGTTCTCTAACGTGCACTGACATAGCACAGCACACGGGCCTCTAGAATTTCGCCTCCACCATCGAAATGCGACCACCTCGGCTGGGATCGAACCCGCATTTTTCGGATCAGCAGCCGAGCGCCATAACCACCGTGCCACCACGGCTCATCTAACAAATGAATAGACCTTACTCATTGATATGTTGATGTTACTATTCGCCAGGTGCGCCGCGCAAATAATCGCATTTCATTTCACTGTCAGCTAATAATTTTGTATTCCTCGAGTGTGTTTCGTCAGTAAGTTGTTACTGTATTTTACACTTTATTTCTTTCACGTATATCTTATTTTCTCTTTCAATTTTTTTTTTTTTTAGTGCGATTATGGCTATTGCTTTGCTTATAGTACTTTTACCCCGTCTAATTAGTACCCTGGTAATAGGGGACTGTTGGGGTACTCCCGCAAGTCGCCAAATTCGCCCTATATAATACAAAAATGAACTAATTAAAGGCGTGCTAAACGGGATGGTATAACTTTTCCGCGTTTTAAACCCTTCTTCCCACTTTCCTGTCTCGTGACTTTAATAACAGGAGTGGGGAAGCCTTGGATAGTTATTGCTGCAAATACGTTCTGTGGCTAGGTTTACACAATTACAGAGCATAGAATTACAGAATAATAATAGTGGGTCCGACTGTATTTTGGCAGCAAGTTTCAGGTTAAGGAGCTTGTTCAGCTAGTTGGGCTAGTTGGTTCTGCATTATCAACAACAGCTCTGGAAGACACGGGCAGCAGGTTGAGAACCAGCGCAGCGTACTTGCGTATGCGTCTCATGCTTCTGTCCGAGCCTTGTTTTTGATAATGAATTGGAACATCTTGTCTTTATCTATTCACAGAAAATTAAGCAACAATTTCATGCTGCCCTGACTCACCAATGAGGACAAACCTTCCAAAGCAGTGTGAGCTCAGCACGGTGGGTGATGGAAAAATATAATAAAAGCAGCCATAAGAGATGAATAGAAATGACTAGATTAGAGAACAGACTCACTTACTGGTACCACTGATACCAGGATGAATAAAAATAGTGCACTGCTGTAGAGCAGATAAGGGGGTAGTAAGGTCCGAAGGGAAAGCAAAATGCTAGTATGGGAGATGAGTATACCTGGGGTTTGTTTTCTTAGTTATGGTTGACATGGCAGGCACGGGCAGAGTAGTCAGATATCTGCTAGAGTAGGCTTTGTGTTGCAGTGTATCCATCCAGTTGGCGTTGATTATTATTCTATACATTAATTGGCTTTGAATAAAGTGTGTTCGAAACTCGAAGCACAAGCCTAAAATGACTGCATGTTCACAGAACAACCAATCGTGTGTATTAGTAATGGCGATGCTATTTACCGACTCCGATAGGATATCTGTGTTGTCAAGGCAGTAATAATTCCTTAAAATGGCCCTACGAGCCTTCTTCGCATTAAGAACCAGCGCTAAAAACACACACAGAGGACGAGACGAGACACACGAAGGCGCTGACGCCTTCGTGTGTCTCGTCTCGCCCTCTGGGTGTGTGTTTTTAGCGCTGGTTCTTAATGCGATGGATCACAACCAACTCGCCTAATCCTCTGTTCTTCTAGAGCCTTCTTCTTGTCGAGAGCGAGGAGCACCTTAGTACTGTTTAGGCGCCCTGCGGGAGTCATTTTAAAATATTGGCCAAGGGCAATGCAGCAACCATGCTCTCGCCAGAAGGCACGTGGATGTTGGCGTCACACGCACGAGATGGCGCCACAGGGAAATAATGAGAATTGATTTCGCCCCTTGATCCTTGAGGCTGCGAGCCGTGTAATCCCATGTACCTCCACTGAGGCATTCAAGCACCACTCTACAGCCAAATGTGTTCTCTCACTACACTCAAGGTTTGCACCTGAGTTCTTCGAACTAGCGGAGCCGCTCAAATCAAAACCCGATATGCAACGACGGAAAAGGAAATTTACAGGGACATCAAAATACATTATGTGTTGGCGAAGCGACAGCATTAGACGCTTTCAATACCTTTACAGAAAGTGACGCAACTTCTGGGATGGTGACGTCACTTCCCTTTAGGCAACGGGAAACATGCGGTCTGGCGACATCCCTTGCTTCCAGCCAATCCAAATTATTCGGTCTGACGGTGCCACTTCCCTAGAACCAATGTGAATTTTCCAGTCTTATGACGTCCCGTCTCTCTAGTCAATCAACGAATTTTATGACCTGCAACACATTTTTTTTCTATATGAGGCTTTTAATGCCATCCCATTGAGAACAGACTCTTCGAGGTAAAAAATCTCGAGCTTCTCTAAAAATAGCGAATCGTGTTCTGTGCGCACCTGAGAAACACACACACACACACACACACACACACACACACACACACACACACACACACACACACACACACACACACACACACACACACACACACACACACACACACACACACACACACACACACACACACAACACACACACACACACACACACACACACACACACACACACACACACACACACACACACACACACACACACACACACACACACACACACACACACACACACACACACACACACACACACACACACACACACACACACACACACACACACACACACACACACACACACACACACACACACACACACACACACACACACACACACACACACACACACACACACCCATAAATCATGTTGTTCTCAATGAACTAACCGCTTTCAAGAACTCCTCCTTTCTGACCCTTTATGATCCTTTTTTTTTTCAGAAGTTTCCAACGACCCGACAATGTGCACATCATTTTGCAGAATGGTTCAGGATGCCTTGCTGCTTGTTCTATGCAATCTTGCCTTAAAAATTACTTTAAAATAATCCCTTTATGGAGTCTAAAGAACTGGAATACGATTCCAGACCTTTCTTTTGTGAATAAATGCAAGGCATCGGCCGGTACTTACGATTATCGTAACTTGGTGACGAAGCTTTGAAAGACAAAGGAGGAAAAAGGCTGGTGAGAGTGGCTCCAAAAAGAATCTGATGAAAATATCACAATGCGCCCAGAGGAGACAATCAAAACAAAACTAGAATTATTTCCCTCCATCCAGTGTAGAGTTCATGACCCGTTCATGACGGTTCACCTAGATGGAGATGACATTATGTTCAAAGTACAAAACTAGCTAGCCAAAACCCGAAGGCTGACCTCCCATTTTAGCGCTATAGCAATACGCATGGCGACCGACGTACTATTGAGGCATCAATTAGGGATAGTTGGTGATGGCTTATGATTGAGCGCAGTAATGTTCTTTCAGTCATGAACGCATCAATTTGCACG